>NW_020438912.1:88270-96233 GCF_000699045.2 Agrilus planipennis | reverse complement strand
CGGCACTTTGATAATGCGGCATCAAAGGTTTTGTACTTACTTCTCAAAGAAATTTGCCGCTTTTCGGAAGTACATGGTTATGATACACGCGCCGGCGGCTTCTTTTGAAATCTAAAACAATCGTTGCCGCCACGCCGAAATCATAACATTTGACACTATTTGATTGCCGCCATAGGGTGTAGGTATACTCATGCAAAATAATTTCGAATTTTTTTACACGCTTTATATTATTGTTTGATTTGCGGCGGCATCCTTATCATAGAGCCGGCACGTGGCGAGGCGGCGCGGTAGAAAGCAAGGATCATAAATGTTTATTAAGAAACAGTTACTTCCATGGAAAACGACATATAGGTCAGTTGATTTTTCGAATTTCTTATCAAATCTTCAGTTATTTATTAATCTGCTTGATCTTTACTATGGCTATATTCATTCAAGCTCACAATGTTCCAATTCTAATACGTTTTTCTAGGATTTAAAGTAAACTTTAATAAATAGTAATAGACTAATAGGTAATTGCAAGACTTGCAAGACTCTTGCTGCAAGACCAAGACCAAGACCAAGACTGGGAGCGCAAGACCAAGACCAAGACCAAGACCAGGTGTATTGGCGCAAGACCAAGACCAAGACCAAGACTGGCTAAGTCTCGTCTTGTTCTTGCGTTTGGGCAACACTAGTTTAAACACTAAACCAACGAAATTGTAATTCTTGGTTGGAGAAATATGAATTTATTTTGTAGATCACATTTATTTTTAATGTAATTGGTATAAAAAAGGTCAAAGATTAGTGACCAAAACATTGAATGTATTAAATTACCTACTTAAATCTCATTATTAAGTAGTATGTAGGCGTATGTGCAAGATAGGTATGTAATTTTGTATAAATTGGTCCAAAACCATTACAGATATTGTGTCCACGGTGACGTATGCAATATTTCGCGTTCCGAACGTCCCAGACTTCTGTGAACATAATTTTTCCTTCTGACATCCCCCACACTTAAAACTGGCAGAGTTATAGCGAGTGTCCAGCGACCACTAGATTCGGGAACAATCTGCCGCTGTCGATAAATCCGCTCAGGTCCACGGATAATATTTCCCTCGTGTATTCGTTGACGTATTGCATTTTGGCAAGTACATCACATCTCGACGGTCTTTCTCTCGGGTCACTGGTGTCCAGATCGTCACATTCGTTTACATATGTATGTTCAAGCTCCTGTACACATGCATACATACATACGAGATCATTTTGACTCACTACGGCTGCATACGATACACTGAGCTTTATCAGTGGACTCTGACTTTCTATTCATAAAGGTGCTGCATGAGATGAAAAATACCTAATTGTTGTATAAACAATGAGAGAAAATACTTCTTAGGAAAGAAAACTTGTCAGGACAGTTGCATATTCTGGATTATTATTATTATTTCATTAATCTCTAAAGAGTTCTATGTTGATCTTATTTTCAAATCAAGATAAGCTTTCGAAAGTAAAATAAATTTTTGTAACAACTAAAGAGTATAAATTCTGGAGAGAAAAAATTAGAAATGAGGGGGTATTAGAAAGAATAGGAGAACAAAGGGTGCTTGATAGGTATGACACCTTCTCAGACATGACGGAGAAGCAAAAAAAGTCAATAGAAGTATACTTCATTTACTTTCTTTAGCGATGTGCCCCTTCCAATGTCTTGGATGCGCGCTGGCAAAATTGTAGGTAGGGAGAAAAAAGCTCATTATACTTTCGACTCTTGTTCATTAAACATTTTTTTTCATACAGTACCTGCCAAAAGATTTGTTCAATCATGAATAGTAGTGTGAAGCGTTAAAGCCTTTAATATGTCTTCAAATATAAATAAACATCTCGTTGATATTTTTAGTAGTAAATGGTACCAATAACAGCACATTTGAGCAATGCAATTGTAGTGGATAAAATGGTCAATTTTTCCGTGCAGTACTGTACGGATTATACGCTCCTCACCTATTATGAATTTGGCCGAGAATTATCTCCTTTCTTTCCTGGCCTAGTGCTGTTCTTTTCTACTTTGCGCCGGTCAAACTGAAGGTCACATCGCTACAGAAAGTAAACGAAGTATAGACCTAGACTAAATTACCGTCTACAAATTGTCACAGCTACAGATTGCTGTCGTTTTCTAGAAAAACGAAGATTCCATTCCTTAGAGTTCAATGATACTTTCAACTGTAGCACTGTATCAAATTCGTAATATCACCTACGTTTCTTACCCTCAATAAACCCTTTTCTGTTTGGAGCCAACTACTTATTTCGTTTTTGCTTAGGTGTCCCTTTCATTCCTTTTTATTCCCACTTGGTTTTAGCGATTGTCTGTACGGACCAGTTATGAATACGAAATATATACATACTTGTCGATACTGTCGATATTACACACGTATAACATGTACGTAGTTCTTCACGCCTTCCAAATATGTTTGGTTATCGACGAGTTTAACCATAAAATGTGGGGCAGACGACGTACCGACGGCCGGGCCGCGAAGTCCGTGGGAGCTTCGCGACCTTCTCGGTGCTTTACGATGTTCAGTATGCAACATGAATTCATTTTTATGCGACCGAACGTACCGTCGTACACACTTGTTCGTGATTGCGAACAGGACCGAACTGGCATAATGAATTTACTTTAATTATTATGGCTCTGACAAGAAATATAGCAAAATAAACTGTTAGGCGTGTACAAGTCGCACAGAGAATAGCCGTTTGAAACTTTTTGACTTTGTTAGAGTAACCATATTGAATTTATTCATCATCATTAGCAATCATGTATGAGACACCTCCATTCTCCTATTCTAAACTAACATCTTTAACTATTTATGAACAGTGGTGTGTTGTACTTGGGATATTGTGGTAGTTTGCCTTCTGCATCGCTGCATTTGTTGTACATCATCTTCGTGATCTCTGCCACCCTGGGTACTGAAAGTGGTGCTGCTCTCTTTCAGGGACTTGTCTTAGTCTGGTTTCTTATTAAGAATCTCCCATTATGATTGAACTTACGGTCCGCATCATTAAATCATCGAAACGCGCAAGCCGATCTACCGGAGATAAAAATGTTCAGTCTCTCAGAGTCTCTGAAAGTGAGACTCGAGTCTCCGTCTCTCATCGAGTCTCTCTGATGTCGCTGAGAGAGATTGTCGAAAGACTGTCAAAAAGACTGTTTAGCGTCTCTGAACGAAAGACTCAAATCTCTGAACGAGAGACTCGAATCTCTCAATAAGTGCTGTCTCGATAGACATGGTTAAAATTTTCTAAGTTCAACATATTTCAGAGATCCTAGTCTTTCTACAGGAGACTCGAGTCTCTCAATTTTTCAGTTTTATTCATTCAGTTTCTCTGTGAGAGACTCGAATCTCTGAATTAACAATTTTATCGTTCGAGTCTCTCGAGTGTAAGAGATCCATAAAAACATCTAGGCAATAACTGAGAGACTGTGAAAGACTGAGAGACGCTCTCAGAGACGCTGAAAGACTCTGAGAGACTGGAAATTTTTGTCTAGGATACCTACTTCGCCAAAACTGAAGTCCCGTTGGATCGAGTAAAATACCCGCCAAAACATTGGTTTGGTTTCACAATAAATAAACCTTACACCTTTTACTGACTTTTTTCCGTTCTTTTTAATTGAACAAAAATAAGTCTATACCTATCCTCCTAGAGACTTACAAGTGTAGTGTAGTATTCCGAGTTAAGCGTCTTAAAATTTCGCGCAGAATCAAAGTAAAGTTTGTTTTACAGTTCAATGTAAATTTATGCGATACGGTCCTGTTGACATTGGCAGGTCCTTGTTAGGGAAAAAAGCAGTCCATGGATGCGGGAAAAAACTCACGACATATTTATGTGAAAATTGTAGTCCTTTTTGCAAACACAGGATTGTCGTGTTCAACATCATTCGAACGAAAATACGTTGGGGTGCATCTGGGTCGTAAATATGCGATATTTTTTTACATACGAAAAGATACGGTTGTACGCACGGTGATTGCATACATACATACGTATGTGTACATATTATAGTGGTTGTTACGTGTTTGATACGACGGACGCGATTCTGCGGCCAATTGGTGTTAAAATATATGACAGAACGCGTTTGTTTGTACTTTAAAACGTGACGAAAATGCTAAAGGTGGATTCGCAATAACAAACGGAGAGACGTCGATTGGATATTCCGAATATTATGATCCGAGTGCAACATCAAACGCAATGTTCAACCGAACGATATAAACATAAATAGTTGTTCAACAGATTGTATAACGAACGCGTTGCGGTGAAAAATAAAAATTCACTGATTTCACTTCCATGTCCAAGGCGAGATCCTTTCGTCAAAGGCAAAAATTTTCAGTCTCTCGCCAGTCTTTCAGAGTCTTTTAGCGTCTCTGAGAGCGTCTCTCACGGTATTTCACAGTCTCTCAGTTATTGCCTAGGTGTTTTTATGGATCTCTCACAGTCTCTGTATGAGAGACTCGAACGATAAAATTGTTTATTCAGAGATTCGAGTCTCTCACAGAGAGACTGAATGAATAAAACTGAAAAATTGAGAGACTCGAGTCTCTCGTAGAAAGACTGGGATCTCTGAAATATGTTGAACTTAGAAAATTTTAACCATGTCTATTGAGACACCACTTATTGAGAGATTCGAGTCTCTCATTCAGAGACTGGATACGAAATGAGGATCTCTCTATGAGCGACTCGAGTCTCTCGTTCAGAGACTTTGAGAGACTGAACATTTTTATCTCGGGATGACATAGGGAAAATTATGCCAGTGTTTCGTACAATTATTTTTTGCTTATTGTTAAAACGTAATATTAGGTCAGGCTAATGAAAAACTAGAAGAAGACTTCGATTTTCCATATACAGAAAGTAAGATAATCAGGATGGTAAAAGCAGTAGAAATATCCATACATATTAAAACAAAAATTAGCGCAGGATCAAATCGCTTTTAGCAAAAAGAAGCTTCTTCTGCCTCGCGAACGACATATTTGGAAATTGGAAAAGGATTTTCACAAGTTAAAATGTTTGGCGCCCAACTCTGTAAAGGTAAAGTTGGAAGTGTTTGAGATATGGTGTCTCGCCCTATATTGGCTTTGATGATCTTCGTGTGAAATTTTAAAGTTCTACGTCAATGAGAAAAATTTCCCTAATAAGAATATACTTCAATGGTTACATTGCCTTAGTAGCTTAATTCTTTTTGAGCACTCTGACATCATAAATTATTATGCTCTTTGATAGGTACTAATTTTTAATAAAAATAGTCCTCACGTACAGACTTGAGAAAAATTATATAAAAGGGGTGACCATTTGCAACTTAACTTTACCGAATCTAAATTTTTTGAATGTTTATTAAATGCATATTTTTCTTGATCAAGGAAACTTCTGCCAAGTGCTTTACCAAAGACAGAAGGATAAACTGAAAAGTGTAATGAGTACAACTGAAAACGTGGCGGTAACTGTCTAATGTAAACTATTTCAAACTTTTTTTAAAGAATAGATCAATTTTCTTAAAAAGGAATTGACCACCTAGTGTATATATCTAATACATAGTTGAATATTGTTCCTATTTTTCGTACCTACCGTGATTTACAAATGCGGAAATCCCGACTAAACAACATGCACCTACATATGCCAGTTCATCATTAGTCGTTGGGAATAATAATATGGCAGCAGTGCATGCTGAATATTTCATAATTTCGTTTTATAAAGGCAGCCATATGTCGAGATGAATAATAAATAGTAAATTTACTTTTGTTGCTACTGTTGTATGATCACGTTCGATCGTAACTGTCCAAACAACGAAAATGATATTCTAATAAATTATTGCAACGCTTCGTCTGAATATAGAGAGGCTGACAGGGTTTACCAAGAAATGTCATTGTACTTTCGAATAACAGTATTGAAATAAGTGCGTATTTTTACATTTTTTTGATCTGTTTAAATTCGGATTAGCGACTTGCTTTGCATAACAAATTGTTTTCTCCATTTAGTTGTCTTTTTCGGACGTGATATTGCTACAATTCTACATTTCGTAAAGTTGCAACGTGTACTATAATGACATAGCACATCGTGCATGAACTTATCCACAGGCTTGCCAACTGTAAAAAAATAATTTCCTGGGTTTTCGTGGAGAATATGTATTTTATTACTTACCTACTAGATTTTACTCGCGGTTTCGCTCATGTTGATGTTTTTTTTATTTATTTTCATATTTAAAATTGATAATAATATTTAATTTATTAGTACTGTATATGTCAATTTCATTCGGAACAAGTTACGTATAATATGTCAGGCGATCACATAAAACTAATTTTTCTATCTCTCGATAACTGTACTCCTTATTTACATAAAAGGTACCCTATGTCCTTTTCTGTACTTCTGATCATCTGTTTACAGAATTGCATGATAATCGCTTGAGTAGTTAAGGCGTGAAATGGTAATAAACAAACAAACAGACTCACATTCGCATTCATAATAATAGGATTTGTATAAAATTTTAATACCATTATCGTCTCGAGATGTGAATTTATTGTCGCGTACCTATTTGAAATTATGAACCGTGATTTTTGGGCGACAGGACTCAGTTTGGCTTTTGAAATTCTCGAGGGCATAAATTCTAAATCTGAAATAAATTTTGTATCTGATAATTTCCTGATCCGATAGGTATTTAAGTTCGTTAAATTTTGGAACTTTTTAATCACGCAAGTGATCTTTGTATGTTGTTGTATATGAGACAGACAGAGAGAGAGAGAGAGAGAGAGAGAAAGTGTGTATTTGTTTTATCACATCTTGTCCGCAAGTTGACGTAGTGAGTGACAGCCTACGCCTCGAAGACGTTCACCGCCGTAGTCGACCACGGCGTACCTACATCCTTAACGCGGCCGGACCTCCGAGTTCGGGCCGATTTTATCGCAGCGGTTGTGGCACCTCGTCCATGCACCATACTTACTGATACCTACTTACTACATACCCGCATGTCACATTGCCCTAATCGTATCATATCATCTGTACGAAGCTGTATGCATATGAATAAGAGACATCTGTTTACCTTAAGAAAAAAAAAAGAGGCGCAGTGCATTTACGTCGTTGACTAATAATCTTTCTGGTGTATATGTTTTTCGAGATATTTTGCTTGATAATTTTTTGTTAAGACAAAAGCAAGCATGACATCCTCTGACATTACAGAACAGTCACCATATTGCCTACAGGCAGTCATTTTTAAATGAATTACAAACTATGTACATGAATGAAATTGACGGATTTACCAAAGACATTTCCAATACCAAAGAAGAACACCTAAATCGTTAAAAATTTGATATAAAAGCGACAAACACACTAAAAATTCATTTCAAGTTTCAAGTTGTTTATGTCTTATTCATTTTAAATTAAAATTCCTTAAATGGCGTTACCGCCGCGTCATGTTCTTTTAGCGCCATGTCAGTTGTTATCGTTCACCGTCTATCAAAACAGATTATTTATGAATAACTACACCGTATTGTCTTAAAAGGATTTACTAAAGAGATATGTATTAACGGACGTGATCGGAAAGTGTCTGATACACAGTCGGACCTCCCATTGTTATATCGTGTGGCCTTCGAGATTTCTTTTTGGAGACTAAAGATATTCAGCTTTTTATTGAATACTAAAACTTTACTTTATTTAGTTATAATATATAAGTAATTTTTGTTGTATGAAGTTAATGTGTTTTCGTTTCTACAAAGGTTTATCATTTGTAACATCGACAGGTTAGAAGCGTTGGAAATGTGGTGTTATAGGCGGATGATGAGGAGATGGTGGGTAGAAAAGGTTAGAAATGAAGAGGTATTGGAAAGAATAGGAGAACAGAGGACTCTATGGAATTCAATAAAAAATAGGCGAGATAGGTTGGTAGGACACCTTCTTAGGCATGAAGGTCTAGTCAGAGACATATTAGAGGCAGAAACAGGAGTTAGGAGGGGTAGAG
>NW_020438912.1:80013-88154 GCF_000699045.2 Agrilus planipennis | reverse complement strand
TAAATGACTGAATTTGCCGTAGAAATAGTAGAATTTATTAGGTAACTTGTAATAATCTCAATTTTGACATGCTTTTTTAAAAATTATTTCAAGTTTCTTAATTATTACAATTTAATTTGTAATATCAACTAAAATACCTAGTAAATTTATTTCTGCTGGGATTTTATTTTTACAAATTTGGGTCCAAATTGTAATTTTTATTATTTTCGCTTACAAAGCAACACGATAGTGGGATAAATTGTAAATATCGTTTTAAAATTTAGATAAATTTTCCTTTTTCATTTTCCGTGTTGTGTATTATAACAATTCCATCGTTTTGTAAAGGCTTCCGATGGAATTTCAATCGCAAAATGACGGTGTATCGTCCTGTCCTGTAACTTAAGATAACGATGATGACGACGACGGCAGGATTAGTTGTAGTACATATGTCGGTAGTATGGTTTACAACTTTGGGCATAGCAAGTGAGACCTGTTGTAGGTATGGGTATAGGTATATTTAGTATTGCGATTCGAAGCATGCACGACTATAATCGACATGGACAACAGGTGTTTTTCGATTACCGCGCGCTCGTTAGTCCTTTTTGCCGGGCGTTATTTATTATTATTTTATATGTGACGATTTTTTGCCGCCGATCCATCATACTCTTTGGCGGAATCGCTAATTTGCCGCTTGAGAAGATATTTAGATCGGTGTTGGCGATAACACTTCGTCGTCGCACTAGTCGTTTCCATCCGCGATTTTCATTAAAGTAATGTGTATATGTATGTGTGTATGTTGTGTGTGTGTGTGTGTGTGTGTGTGTGTACGATCTGCTCAGAGCCGGACCGATGGTATGGAGAAAAACGATACACCTCCGAACACCTGCAATAAATCCAATTTTATTGCTACGGGGCCGCAGAAGGACTTGCTGCCGATACCCCCTGAAGCCACGTCCGCTAGTGCGCGCTTCTCTCTCCGCGAGAAAAACATCGCAATCGGTTTAAAAGGAATTATACGAGACAGAAAAGGATAAAATTTTATTTAAGATTAGAAAAAATCGCACCTTTAAATCAAAATTCTCTTCAAGTCCTTTCAAGGACAACGACATTTTAATCCTGTAGAGTTTCTGATTTTCCAACTCCAAATTTTACAAAATATTTGATAATCCTAACTGGTAGCACTATCTGTCCTAATGTAGAAATACAGAAAGTGTGATCCTTACAGAGAATTTCAACCCTCTGACGGTTATTTATAGTAAACAAGCTCCGTAATCATTTTCAGGGATAGTCGATTGTGGGGGGGGCATAAATTCAGAAATAATTAATCGATCATTTTTATATATTTATGAGGTTTTACCTCTGGGTTCACAATGTCTAGATCTATAACCTATATATGGAAAACGATCAAAGGAAATGCCTCATCTAAATGTTCGAAATGTTAGAAAATAGTTTTTCTTTGGTAATAGAAGAAATAGTTCTGTTCTTTATTTCTACAATTTTAGTTGCTTATGTTGTTTATTATAAACTTATCGGAATTTCGGGGAATGTAATAAAGAAATATAATCAATATCCTTATTGATAGGTACTTCAAATTTTCGAATTGACCTCAGGCACAACACAATATTCTCAATTTAGTTATCCCGCGATATTGAATACTAAAGTCTAACTTTCTAAAATGCAAAATTAACAGCTTATGTTTAATAGTAGGTACCTATACGTAATTGACTTGTTGGTTTGGCTCATTAGAGCAGCAGCTGAAGGAAATTTTCTGTCAGGAACTAATGAAGCATTGCAGAGGTGAAAGCCTACGGTTTGACTGCACCATACGCGTTTAAAACCACCTAACCATCCATCATCATCCCTAACAACACATACCCTATACGCGTTCGCACCACTCAAGGATAGGTCTCGGAACTCGACATGCACCTGACCTACCCCTAACCTATATGTATATAATGCATACTTACTAAAAGCAGATTGTTATGAAACAACACAAGTTCTTGGTCAATATTCTACGGAAACCCTTAGGCGTGAAACGCGATTTCAGACTCAAGAGTACTAAATGTGTTAATTTATAATTTTTAAGGTTTATGGTAAAAAAGTACTAAAAAATACTTATAAAAGTGTTTTGCAAAATGGAAGATGGAAGAGAAATACTACATGTGCTGCTAAAATTTTCCGAATTTTGCTTTCCATAAACATCACAAAATAAAATGAAGAAGTTCTTATTGTCCCTATCGACTCCCTTGATTCAACTTTAATCAAAACTACGTGCCGTGCCCTTTACATACTTCTATGTTTGCAAATTTTTCAGTGCATAATTTCGAATGTCAAAATTGTTTGTTTATATTAAGAGCTTCTATCTTCTCTTACACGTCATCTTCTTTGCAAGAAAAGGTATAAATTTTGTTCGTTATCGGGAAAACTCGTCATATCTAAAGGGGGGTGATTTCACTTGGTCCATAAAGTCGGTTCAGAATTAGGGTGGCATATGCGCGACGGAATGGCAATCTGGGACCATATAGTTCAGTAGCATCGTTAAATATGAGCTTACTGAAATGTAAAACAGTCGGGGTTTTACATTTCCAAGCATAAACTGTCGACAAAACGACTCGAGGATTTACTTTATACACGGACGGGGTCGAAACTGATTCGCGTAGGATGTATATGTATATACGTACATTTATACATCTACGTATATAGAGTATATTTGTATATATGAAGTTGGGCTCGCACCTTCCTCCCTTACGCGCACCCTCGTTAACATTCTTCATTTCATCCGTGTACTTATTATACAGACTCTCTCTCAGTAGTCTAATATGTTCTTATCTGGAAATTTCTCGTATTAAGCAGAACTTTTACCAAAACTTACACTTTTATGATAACTTCGAAATTGTTTATTAACTTATTATAACATTTCAAATTCAAATCATTTTTTAAATAAAGTGGATTTAATTCTTTCCATCATCTCCATCATAAGGTCGGCAGTCCTAAGACTGGTTGGACACGTACCTCCACTCTTTCCAATCCTGAGCTAATCTTCGCATTTCACTAAAGCTAGAACAACCCATATCCTTAACTACTTGCGAACAGTAATCTAATCTATGTCTACCTCTACCCCTCTTAACTTCCGTTTCTGTCTCTAATATGACTCTGACTAGACCTTCATGCCTAAGAAGGTGTCCCACCAACTTATCTCGCCTATTTCTTGTTGACTTCTATAGCGTCCTCTGTTCTCCTATTCTTTCCAATAACTCTTCATTTCTAACCTTCTCTATCTACTGTATCCTCATCATTCGCCTGTAACACCACATTTTTTTCCGCCGCGTCCACTGTCCATGCTTTGCACCCGTACAGCGCCCGAATCATACACTTTTAACAACATTTTTCGAATTTCTAAATTAACTGTTCGCGAGCATAGAAGTGACTATGTTTTAATTGAAGACGGCTCGACCTTGCGCTATCCTTTGCTTTATATCCCTACAGCTCATTCCGTCCTGACTTATCTGACTACCTAGATACCTAAAATCGGCCACTTCTGCTAATTTTTCGTTTCCTATCATTATTAAATATTAATTTTTACCAAGAAAATCCCTTGAAGTAAAGGACTCATGATAATGAATAATTGACACAAGCGCACGTACATCAGCTTTGTAAACGAAACATTTAACAAATTCTTCTTGAAAATTTTAACTGCTGATTCCTGAAAATTGTCTTCGTATGCATCTCGTTTGTAAAAGTTAAATAAAATGAACGTTCAAAATAAATTCCTTTTTCGATGTTCCAGACAGACACATGATGCCTGCAGTATTTGCGAGCTTTTGCTTATAAACAAACGTGTTTGCTGTAATGCTCCGTCGATTGGTCCCCGTATAACGCTAAAACGGAAGATATGTGCCGAAGCTTCTGTTATGTTCCGGGTTCGACAAGCAGTAATCATCGATAACGAACGACGGTAGACCGACGTAAAGCGTCGCAGTGTAGGTAACATCGATTCGGTTGTGTAAGCATATATGTAGGTATATTTCTCGAGAGATTTGAGGAAATATGAGTACCGAATCCTTGTACATTTGCAAAACACGAATCTATACGTGCTTCAATTGAACTCCTTTCTGGCTCAGTTGGCGCTCAAAATGCCACAAATAATTACAAACTACAATACAACATTATGTACGCAATAAAGTTAATTATGACTTATGTTCGCCCTATTTTACTATAATTAAAATTACGTACGTTATAATTCTTGTGCGTAGCTTGATACAAGTGATTTTGATGTGTTGTTGCCATTACTTTTTCGATTGGTTCTTGTGTCTGTATCTGTGGTATATATACCTTATTATAGTTCCATTTTCTGTTAGCTACATCGCCAATGCTGAACTTTTTTGACATTGTTTTTTCTTTTAATTGAAAATTAATTAAGAAAATTACAGACTCCTGCTAATCATCTGATGCTTCGTAAAAATTTAATTGGCAAGTGTACCTTTTAACATGACTCGCTCAGGGGTTCATATTATCCGAGTAGATATTAACGAGGACGCGTAGAGCGTCCACATAATTCCCTGGACGGACGTCAGCGTCGGGACGCGTCGCTCTATTAGCGGATTACGGATTAAGCGGCAATCTGATCTACATATTATGAAGGGTTTATATTTACAGTAGCTCACACAAATTGAAAGAGAAAGCCCTGTTCATACCAAGATTTAACAAAGATTAATTGTTATTTGCTTAATACATGAACTTTATTATTTTATACGTAATAAGAAATATAAAAGTTATTTTGAATATTTGATTATCTATTTAGATAGACATTATATAAAGTATATAGGTTTATTTGATTTAGCACATAAGGCGTCAGGCAATATTTTCGACCCTGACTAAAACGTGAGGGGTGAGTTTTTAAAGCCGGCGTTAAAACGTCCAATAAGGCAATTAATAGGACATCTCCAGAGAAATCCGTTTAAAAGCACTTGGATTTTATACTTGAATGCAATTTAGTATGAAGATACTGAGATGTAGGTATCAAAACTGAAGATGAAGATTGGAAATTGTTTAATGCCTGGGCATTTTCTTACATTAGGTACCCGTTTTCCGGTCGTGTTAATTAACTACGTTTCGGGCCAATTAGGTGATATAAAAGTGCGAATAAGTAAATTAAAATAACGTGTAGGGACAAGTGCGAATTTGTCTGCAAGCGGGGCTTTGTATGATGATGGATGGATAATTTGGGCAAGTACACAGCTGTCGCTGTTAAATTTAAGCATGAATATTTTATACATTAGGCTGCATGAAGCCCATATATGTGTTCGTAGTGTGTAGTTGAACGGTTTAAAATTCATTTGCGTTCATTAATTTTAAACTGTTCCCGCTCAGGGATTTCGACATTTTTCATGCATCAGCGCTTCATTATCAATTACCCTTTCAGACTATTTATTATGTAGGGTGCAATTTAACAATCAAATTTGTTCGACTGTTATTTAGTGCATATTAAAAGTTGCTTGAGTGTGTTCATTTTGTACACACCCTCTTTTGATTTAAAATTATTTTTATTAAAACAAACATTGGCATGTACGAAATTTAAGGGTTCGTATATTAAGTGTCCTGCAGGAACAAAACTAGCAGTCTATCACAGACTGCGGATGAGATTTAATAAATGAAAATTTCTGGAGTCTTCGGCACCTAATTACATTCATATTAGGTATACATTACGAAAACACTGCCTCGGTTGTTAAACCATGGCTTCGGTATACAACTAGGAATAGAAATGCGCGACACAAGGTCATGCATCATGAAATTTTGAGCTACCTCTAGCATCTGTTCTTTTTTAATTTGTTAATTTTATTTTAAAATCATTTTTATTAAAAAAAATAAGCTCCAAATTTTGGAATTCATTTGTTTATAAATGTAGACAGGTGGATATTTTTTCGGAATTTAATCATATTGGTCGATACAGTTTCAATGGTTAGCACTCAAAAATAATCTGACACAATTAACCAAAATCATTATGAAAAAGCAAGGCTTTCGCTTTTACTTTTAAACATAACGCTGAAACTGTATCAATGGCCTAAAAATATATTACATAGAAGCTACTGCACTTGATAGGATTGTATTTTGTAATAGTCTGTAAAATTTTTTCGAACTTTATTTTATTTTAATTATATTATATATAGCAACTACCCATTTTGCTTATTACTTATATATCACACTTTTTATTTTACTGTATAGAAGGACTAAATGGTAATTTTATGTGCTAAACTAAAGTAAGGTCCTTTTGGATATAAACCCAGTAGGTACTTTCTTATTTTTTCGTTGCATGAAAATTTATTGTTTCTTGTTTTTTCCTTTCGCGAACAAAAAAGAGCCGAAAGAATCAAATGGAAATAAGGATTTTATGGCACCTGACTCTGATTTATCCGCCGAGTTCTGGTGCGAAACATAAAGTAGAAAAGGAAGATTTTATTGTCGAACTAGCGAATCAATACAAATATTTTACGAAGCCGGTTTTATCTCTGAATCTGCATTTTCAGGGAAACTAGGGGTGCTTATCCGAACCAACATGTACGTATTTCGGATAGAAAGTCAGTCTTCTATTGTTGAGTGTTTCAAATAAGCAGCAGGATCATTCACAAAATTCTATTCTATAAATAATATTTAAGTTTATAGAGTATAGTTTTTATGAAACATAATCTATTTAATACGAATCGAGTCCGTTGAGTTTCTTCTTCTTTGATATTTATTCTATTATTTTTCAAAATCCTTAAAGATCTATTAAAGGTAGTATATATCTAAGGAGGAAGGAATAGNATCTCATTGGACGTTTTGATACGATGTACAGAATCTGTGGTGACTCGTACTCAGAATTGTATTGATGCTGTAGGTCACCAATTTGAACAGTATTAACATTTGTTATTTATGTTTCATTTACATTGGACTTTCAGCTTTCTATTTTCCTGAAATTTAACTTTGTAGAACGGTAAATAAATTTTCTATGGAAGTTCAAAGTGTGTATACATTTTTTTGAAGCACCTTGTATATATAGTGATAGTTAGCGGTACCCCTTGGGAACAGTAGTTTTTTTTATAGATAAAAGGTACCCTTTTTCCTTGACCTCTGACAATGTGTACAAAATTTCATGATGATCAGTTAAAATGGTAATAAGCAAACAACAACATTCACATTTAAATATTGGTTAGGATTGACGACCTTATCGTGATAACGATCAGGATAAAATTCTATTATCTTTTAGTATCATACTTGCATAGGAATATCATACGACTTAGTTCTAAAAAATTAGAAAACGTAGTCAAAAATGCCTCTCATCAACACCAGTTGAAATTAGAAATTTTTTGTATTATGTATTTGTGCATTAAGTGAAACAACTTCGGCCACATGCGGGCTTGATTTGTAGAAAATATTCAGCTGAATCGGTGGACGTAAACATTAAGGGAACCTATTTGTTATCCAATGAATAAATTTGAATAAGTAAAACTGTTCTATGTCCTCCGGAATGGCAAACCTCGTGGTCTGTACATTTATTTAAAATAGAATTCTTTCAATACATTGTCCGACCGATTTTTGCCGATGCAGTTATAAAATAAAAGTAACTTTTTGCGATGCAAACTGGAACAGAATAAAAACTCGAAAAAAAAAACACACAACATAAACTATCATTATTCCATTGAAGTTTTCATAGATCATCACCGCTCCAATGTCCAAAGATGATTATCATTAGATACAAAACTTACGAAAATGGATAAAACTGTATCCGCTAGTAGTCGATCTTCTAAATAAAAAATTAAATACAGTGTAAACTCTATATAACGACACTTAAGGGACTGAACATTTTATAAAGAGTGGTCGTTAAATGGAGAGAAATAAAAGATATTATTTTACTATTCTATAATAATATGCATTTACCAATGTAGTACACATTTTGCACACGAACATTATTATTCATACATTGCGTATAGCCTGTTATCTTCGTCTGATGTTTTTTGCTGCTCCAATACTTCAATTGTATTTTGTTACGTATCTTACTCACATCTTGAGATACTGCTGGATCAATTTGATTATATAAAAAGTATTTTTTTAATAGTTTCGCTGCATCAAGTGCTTGTTTGATGCTTGGTGGAGGGACAGGATCGTCTTCTTCAACAACGTACACA
>NW_020438912.1:67247-75299 GCF_000699045.2 Agrilus planipennis | reverse complement strand
ATTTAGAAAACTTTATAGGCTTAAAAATTAAAAAAAAAAAACGAATAGTTTTAGTTATAAATCCCAAACCAAAGTTAAAAAAAAAATGCTTCACCAAACGTCTATCGGGTATTTTATTTGGCTTGGGAAAAATGTCAGTGGACCAATTTTCAGACTGACGAAGTTGTGATGATGATAATTTCCTTTTTAAAAATTGCCTGCATAATTTTGCTTTTAGTATGTTTCTTTCCTATTATCTTTAAAGAGCAGCATTTTAACTTTGACTAATTTCCCTTTTTAATAACGGATTTTAATCACATTGTATTTTATGAGGTGTTACTCCATTGAATGTTTAACGTAATTGTATTGGATCGATATGTAAAACGCACCAATACGCCTATGTTAAAGAATCCCAATTTGAATGAGCAAAATAAAACGCAGTGTATTTTGTAAGCGCGCGAAAGGTGAACCGCATCTATATTCAGGATGTGTCGATATCTCATCAAATAAAGTATTTTCGATATTCTCTCGTATCATGTGCTTGCGCGAAAATTCCCGGATACATTTCCATCAAGCAAGCCGATATTTTCAATCACCAGCGCCGCGCTACCACGCTTATAACTCAACTCTGACAGGTTACTACCGCGTTTGAATGCTCGCTCACAAATCATCTCGCCCCGCTTACTCGAAGCTAATATGATATTATAGCCCGTCACTGCTTTCAATCATCCCCCGGAAAAACACGAAGGAAAACTGACGTCGGAAAAAAGACGGAGTAAGGCAGTGAAGAATTGGTTGGAGAAAGAAAAAAGTGTCTGCTTTTTCACCAGCAAGAGTAGCTTTTATAGACAAAGTGTATCTTGGGACTCCACAGGTGTATCTTGACGGCCGAAATATTATATCGAGGGGAAGTTTAAGACCTACTTGTTATGTTGGTGGCTTTTATGTGACCGACTTTGACTTATCGGTTATTGATATTTGGGATTCCTTTTTATGGGCAACGTTACTTTATAGAAAGTCGGCGTGATATATAAAGGTTAAAGTGGAATTCCATCTATTCTCCGTTGAGAGCATTGTTAGCAATTTTATTAAAATCATGCAAGTAAATGGTAGTTTCCCATTTTTTTTGGAAAAATCAAACAATTAACGCTTGTACGACACTTAAGGGACTGAACATTTTTTGGCGTTATAAAGAATGGTCGTTAAATGGAGAGAAATAAAAGATATTATTTTACTATTCTATAATAATATGCATTTACCAATATAGTACACATTTTGCACACGAACATTATTATTCATACATTGCGTATAGCCTGTTATCTTCGTCTGATGTTTTTTGCTGCTCCAATATTTTAATTGTATTTTGTTACGTATCTTACTCATATCTTGAGATACTGCTGGATCAATTTGATTATATAAAAAGTATTTTTTTAATAGTTTCGCTGCATCAAGTGCTTGTTTGATGCTTGGTGGAGGGACAGGATCGTCTTCTTCAACAACGTACACAGCTGCAGTTCTTATCTATTTCGGCAACTTAGAAAGTACTGCTCAATGATTTATAATGCCGCATTGTTGTCGTTAAATAGAGTGAGCGTGACGCTATATAGAGTGTAATATTGTATAGAAAACAATGTAAACCAACCAAAGTCAAGCAATTTCGACGTTTTAAGGAGTTTGTCGTTAAATCGAGTGACGTTATAAAGAGTTTACACTGTATGAATTTTTATAAACCACACTTGGATACAATTTCACAAAACATTTTCAAAACTTTAGTTAAAGAATGCTTTTGTTTGTCAAAATCAATTTCAATTCAACATTTCAATTTCTTAGGGCTTGCCCTCGTCATGGGGCCTTTTTGTATCCCAGTGGAATTGTTTGCACTGTATACATTTTTACAGGACTTTTCTGTAGTTACTTTACTGTTCTTTCTTTGGCTCTGTGTGTTATGGATTGAATTGTTTCTATATTTACAGATTAAAAAATGTTCTCTGTTGAGTGACTTATTTTAGACTATTTTTTTTTTTCACGAAAACGCTTATGGTGTTTGTACTTAGCTAAACCATTTTAATTAGAAGTGTACCAATGTATAATTTATATTGTGAATGGATTATAAACTGACCGAAAACTCGAATAAAAATTTGTGCTATTTGTAGCGCCACGTTGACGGACGCTATCTGCGATACTTTTGCAGGTGTTACCGTAAAAGATATCCTCGGAGAGAATGTTGTGATAGCACTCATTTTTCAAACCGTTAAGTTTTCTGTAAACCACATTCTTGCAACTACTTGCCTTACTTGCGAGGCATTTATTTACAAAATACGAGCACGTTCCGATGGTAGCAATTAACCATACCTATCATCTATTATGTACTTCTGCATTAGATACAAAACGTAAATGGTATCCTAACAAATAAAAACATACGCGCTGGGTATTTACCCTAATTGCATTAAATTATAAAAATTGATACGCAGGAAGATTTCTTGTTTATACCGCTGTTTCTAAGTATTATAAAGCACTAAATTGACTTTTTGCATCGAGGAGATTACATTGGTCTTTATGTAACAGGACAGCATTTCTTCAGCATATTATTAGTAACTATTTGTTTTTGAAATCCAACGGCAAAAGCACAAGGTAGAGGGGGGGAGCTACATGGGCTAATGCTCCAACGATATTATGGCTATTTTATGAAAACCTGTAAATCGTATTTAAATTTACCACATTTATGTTACTAAATGTCTAAAAACAGTTGCAAAACTGAGTGCTTATACCTGGTATATTTTCACGGTTAGGGTAATGACATTACGAGAAAATAGACGCATATTATTCAGAACCCCTCCAAATAGAAAATGATATGTTGAGGTAAAGATATAAATATATAGAAATATGTGGACTCCCAAATATGGGTATGCAATGAAAGACAATGAAAGAGATTGCAGGGATAAGGGGAATACAAGAACGCTCCTCTACTTTTTCCTTTAATTCCATAGAGTCCTCTGTTCTCATATTTTTTCCAATATCTCCTCATTTCTACCCTTCTCTATCCACGGTATCCTCATCATTCGCCTGTAACATTACATTTCGAACACTTGTAACCTTTTCCTTCTCGCCGCGCCCAACGTCCATGTTTCGCACCCGTAAAGTGCCGTGCTCCAAACATACACCTTTAACAACTTTTTTCGAATTTCTAAAGTAACCGTTTTCGAGCATAGTGCCTTCATTTTGTTGAAGGCAACTTGTCCCTGCGTTATCATCTGTTTTGTATCTCTACCGCTCCTATCCTGAGTTATCTGACTTTCAAAATACCACTCCTTGTAATTTTTCCTCTCCTATCTTTATATTTGGTCTTACCTTACTTTTTCTTCCCTTTCACATCGGTAAAACAAAATAATAATCAAAAAATTGATAGATACCTACAGGTAGCAGCCGTTAACAGACAATGGTGTATTCAATTTTCTTAACCTTCTTTTGGGACTTCAGGAACTTCAAATTTGATACATGTTTTTTATTTATCTCCCTTCTTCGACACTGTAACATACATGGATAGTAATAACAGTCTTTGCAACTTGTCCTTATGTTAGTGATATTGGATTGGATTAAATGTAACAAAGATATTCAAAAATGTACATTGGAAATTTTTAATCTTCGAAATACTTCCGGCGCCAGCAATAAATACTTTTACGTTTGTTATCGCATAAAAATGGTCCATAAAATTTTACGTCCGCGCGAAATCTAGCTGCACTGTTTTATATCTTCAATAATATCTGATGGCTGAAAAAACAATTATAAGATACGTGTGTATTGTTGCGTAGGAGATACGTTGAATATTTTGACTCGGCATACGGGGTAAGCTCATATTTGAAATTGAAAAAAAAATTAATATTATATTCCCAAAACACGTCCGAGTGACATAGACTTCTTGGTTAGTAATTTATTGATATTACTAGACGTAAATCGTACGGTTACATAATATCTAGTTACGATAGTTTGTCGCCATCTATTGATATTTGCTGCTACATGAAGTATATTATAGGTATTATTAGTTTGTTTAATATATTGTACAATAGCTCACATATTAGTAAACTATAATTTTTATCATTTTACTCAACTGTTATCGTGCAACAGAAACCAACGCTTAAAACTATATGATATGGAATTATTTTTTATTTATTTGTTAAATACATCAGTTTATATTGAACTATGTATTTTAATTTAATTGTTTAAACTTAAAGATCTTATATGATTCTTTTAAAGCTTCAAATTTTTGTGCCCCACATATATTTAAAAAATGATGCTTCAGTTCTAAAAATTTATTTACAATGTCACATAATTGTAATATGTATTGATACTGTTAGTTAAGTTATTAATTGTTCTTCTTACAGTCGGTTGTGTGAAGTTTGTGTTATCCCTTCGCAAGTACATTATATTTTGTGATCAGACCTGGTAGAAACAAGTATATTTTTAGAGTTATCTGGAATCGGCCACAGACATGGCCAAGAAAAACAAAATATTGCGTCTGGAACAAACGATTTAAAACCAGAACTAACAAATCATATGCAATGAATTATTTCCTTTATAGTTTTATTGTTACATACGGTATATGAGTGGACTGAAATATATCGTATAATCGATAAATCAACTGCTAATTTTGACTGTTATTTACTGCTTTTTACTCATACAATGATGAATCTACAATAAGACAATCGAAAGCTTCGAAATGTTAGGGATAAAGTATGCTTTGAATCTGGTTTACTTTGGATCTCTTTTTACTGTGTGATGGGTATACACGCCGTTCTTCACGTTCTTTGATTTTTTACAATCTTTGTTCTAAAAATACCTAAAGACACTGGCGTGTACAGGGTGTCTTAATTTTTATGTCATATTAATCGAAATTTAAAATTATGTGTAACATCATTGCGGTATATTTTTAAATACAGTCATTCAGAGATCTGAAACGTTCCAATGGATAGATTTATTTCTATAATTTAATTACGACTAACAGCTCAGTTAGAGATAATTTTAAAGAAAATGGAAGCGGTATTGACAAAACAGTATTGTATGAAACTAAATAAAAGTGAAACCAAAATACTGGTATGCAAGGGAAGAAAAAGTAGGGAAAGAGCGAATGTAAAGGTAGGAGACCAATGATTAGGAGAAGAGGCTAATTTTAGGTATCTAGGAAGTTAGATAAATCACGGCGAAACAGGGACGGTGGGCGCGGCGCAAAAGAAAAGGTAAGAATTGTTCGAAATGTGGTATTACAGGCGAATGATGAGGATACCGTGGATAGAGAAGATTAAAAATGAAGAAGTATTAGAAAGAACAGATGACTATAGAAGTAAATAAGAAACAGGTAATATAGGTTTGTAAGGACACCTTCTCAGGCACGAAGGTCTAGTCAGAGACACATTAGAGGCAGAAACAGGCGTTAATAAGTTAATAGTTAAAGATGTGGAATGTTCTAGCTTTAAGGAAATGCGAAGATTAGCTCAAGATAGGAAAGAGTGGAGGTGCGTGTCCAACCAGTCTTAGGGCTGACGACCTTATAATGATGAACAACAGCTTGTTTCGCTGGGTTTTCATTCCATAAACGAGTGTGTAGTGATCGACTGGCAAACCCAAACTCTCGGCATATTGGAGAAATCCAAACACTTTTTAAGACATTGGTCTAATTTAATGTTATAGATTTATAAAATTCTGCTCCACCATTCACACACATAATATTGAACAGATGCTATACTGATTCGGGTCTATAGGCCGTCGTCACATAATAGTCCTCGAACAGAACGCTTTCGATTCCTCTGGTTGAGTTCGCTCCAGAACATTCAACTTGAGGACAGTTCTAGACATTCGAGAATATTCTAGCTAAGAGCCACCCTAGAAACATTCAAGAGTATTCTAGTAACAACAGCAAACTTTTCTGGTCGTAAGGACCTTTCTATAGGCATTAGAGAACATTCCAGCCAGAAACACTAAATAACTAGTGCATTCTCAGTTCTTCTACAACAGGTGTTCGCTTGTCGGTGGTTGACTCGAAGGCCCACACGCTTACTACCTACAGAAATATCGAAAACTATAAAAGATTCCAAACAGCTTTTAGAATACTTCAATCGAAATATGAAAATGCCCTAGGTCGATCACATCTCTGGCACCACTGCAAGTACTGACATCCAACTACAATGATGCACCACGAGAGACTCAACAAAACATCTCTGATCTGTGTTGGGTATTAGCTGGGGCTGTCAAAAACAACTCTGATTAGTCCAACTGCTTTTAAATACTCTAGCTTTGATGTCATTTGAACAATGAGTAAAAGTTCAAAAAGATAAATTTGCGCCAAAGTCACTGCCAAGATTTTTAACATTGATGACAAGAGTTCTTGAGATAGTCAAAGGACAATAGAGAAAAATAATAACAGTTCTTCTCATTCTTTCAGGAGAACATAACTGTACACTTACAGAAATAGCTTGTATTACGAGTTTAATTATCCTTTTTTTTTATTGGTTGCGCCGAGTAGAATGATTTGATGTACAACAGAACACATCATTACCGCGTTTTGTGCGCACTGCTAATAGTAAGAGTTTCTCCAAATGGAAGTTTATATTACATAGTATTTGTTTATTGTGCAATAAATAACATCATCCTTTTATTAAAAGAACCTGCTGCTTACAAACCTGCAAATAAATTTTGTTACTCATTATGTTACATTGGCATATCTCCGGTGTTCGTGCACAATGAATGTGGCTATTGTATGTGCCACACAAGTATGCCATTACATGTTTCAGTAACCATCTATCGGAGGGCGCACAACTACATTCATTTATACATAACAATACACGTGCATATCTCCACGCATTCACATTAATGCATACATGTGTGGATGTATCGAACAACATAGCGTTATTGAAATGCGGAAATCGATTCTTCGACGAATCGATGGAGGATGTGAGTTTGTCTGATGCTATTGAACATATACGCGCAAGTTAAATCGGTGTAGGTCAGTAGTATTATTGCCGCTGCTTCTCTTAGTAGATATCGATCCTATAACGTCACTCTAAAGGGGGAATAGTCACAATATATATTATTAGGGTGACCCATTGTTCCCAATTATTGCTTTTTTTCAACTTTGTATCAACGTTTGTTAATTTTTGATATATTAAGAAATCTCTTGCTGCGCTGAAGAAATCTAAAACCATTAAAAATATTAAAAGAAAAATAATCTNATCTAAAACCATTAAAAATATTAAAAAAAAAATAATCTTTTCCTTTAATTTTTATACTTAGCTACTACCTATTTACACTTTTTTTTTGGAGCATGTCTGAAAGTCTTAATTGATGATAAACTAAACGTTGTCAAGATAACTTTTTGCGTTTAGAAAATTTGTTTTTCAGGATATTATAATAAACTTCTAACATTTGATTATTTTTAGTTTTAATTTTGCTTCAATTTTCACTGTTCCATTTTCTACTATTTACGCCACTAAATATTTAGAAAACTTTATAGGCTTTGATAATTTCAAGAAAAGATATACACCACTGATGAGTTATGAACTGAACATCCCTATATTCTGTTACATACTCTTATAAAAGGGCGGCATCATATTTTGAAAAATATCTTCAGTCATATTTTCATATATAAATAATACAGGTCCAATAAATTCAATTTAAGGTTTTTGAGGGGTATTACACTTTGCTCAACAAATTATGCATTTTTGCTAGTGTTACAGAAATAAAAAAAAATGCTAACACGAAAATGTATAATTTCTGTGTTCGCTGAACATTTTTTCTTTTCCGTATGGAGATATAAAAGTTTTTAAGCGACACACTGCGTTCAAAATGATGATGTATTGCCTATTTTTTATGAACGAATGACATAATACGAGGGTGGATTGATAAGTTTCCGGCCTAACCAAGAGATGACGCCACTAGGCCTACCTTGAGGTGACATTCTATAGTACCATCCTTGGATAGCTTGTAGCTATAGTTTCAGCCCGATCTCCTTGCTAGTGTAGGTTTGACAGCACGCTGAACAAGACGCCTCTGTGGTTTTCGTAAAAATGGAAAAGCAGGAAAATC
>NW_020438912.1:35490-65982 GCF_000699045.2 Agrilus planipennis | reverse complement strand
GGCGCGGCGGAAAAGAAAAGGTTAGAAGCGTTCGAAATGTGGTGTTATAGGCGGATGATGAGGATATCGTGGGTAGAAAAGGTTAGAAATGAAGAGGTATTAGAAAGAATAGGAGAAAAGAGGACTCTATGGAAGTCAATAAAAAATAGGCGAGATGGGTTGGTAGGACACCTTCTCGGGCATGAAGGTCTAATCAGAGACATATTAGAGGCAAAAACAGGAGTTAGAAGGGATGAAGGTAGGCCAAGATAAGATTACTGTTCGCAAATAGTTAAGGATATGGGTTGTTCTAATTTTAGGGAAATGCAAAGTTTAGCTCAGAATAGGAAAGAGTGGAGGTACGTGTCCAACCAGTCTTAGAACTGACGACCTTATGATGATGATGAGATTTTATGTGAGGTAAAATTATAAAGTGAAAACTGTGAGAACATTTAGTACGTACAAACAAATTGATGATGGAATTAATCTAACTGTTTTAAATAATTAGTTTACATCGTCATTAAAATCTCGCAAAAGTTTCTGTTGTACTGGAACAGAATACAAAAAAGGCAACGACAAAAAAAAGGATACAAATCTATTTTGTCGATATAGACGCGTTAATTTTCATTTTATAAAGGCAGGCGTGCTTTCGATTTGACATAATTAAATCCATTTGTCCCTGCAAATGAAAATCTAAATCTGAAACGCAATTTTCGAATGCCAAAGCCAGCCAGTGAGCCAGCAGCAGCCGCTCTTTCCCCAGCCGTAGTGTCGTATACGTCGCGTCGGTCGCAACGATGCGCCGCGTCGCGACGCACCGCACCGCGTCTCCCGCCGGCGGCAATTACAAATCTGTATATGGAATTTGAGACTTCACAGCGGGATTATAAGGCTTTAGGGTCGTCCCCGAAGGTGCAACTGTGCTTTCGCTTTAAGCCGATTAGAGACATTATTAAGTTAAACTGATGGATCAATCATGCGACGAACTTTTATGTGCTTAAATCGCTATTACTCATTCCATTTACAAAAGCGTGAACGATGTCGGAAATGGAGTTACATAAATTATTGATTATTTAATACGTAGGTGTAACAGGAAAATTTCAATTAAATCTGTATCTACATTATGTTGGTACCCGACGGGAAATTAGTTCAGGGAATCCGGATTATAATCATATCCGGATCAGATTTTCTATCTGATCAATTTCTGATCAAAGTAGAGTACCCTATCCCTCGACCCAGTCATCTTTATCACTAGATAAAAAAAGCCTGATTTATCCCTTATCAGTCTTCAAGCAATCCTGATCCTGATCGGACCTTATACTGAACTACAGGTTTCCGTTTGGTCCATTTTTTTGGAAAATGAAACATTCTGTTTCGGCCTTTTTGGACGATGCCGTTTCAAATTTCTTTCCGACGTTTCGTCTCGCAATTGCGGCAGGAATTGTACTACCACGGAATATTAGACAGAACTTCGGCCAAGAACATCACTGCGCTACCTTTGATGATGGCTAATGCAGTTGTAGGACCGTATTGTGCTAAAAAGTGTAAAACCTTTTTGGTGCTTAGTTATTTTTAGAAACCTTTATTGGGATCCGTCAAATGGGAGGAGCCTAAAAACATGGCGCCGATTAGGGAAAATTTATCGTAGTTCCTATAGTGTACCGTGCAATTTCCGAGTTTTTGAATTACGATAAAATGATAAGTATTGACACAATATGTGATTGGGCTGACACAAAGCCTCGGAAAGGAAATAAAATTCGGAAATAACAAATCCGGAAGCTAGGCTTCAAATTCCGTCAACTTTACTGCCTACTTTTTACAAACTTCGGATTTAAAAAGTGATTCACGTTATATAATTGGTGGGGTGATATATCAATGACTTGCACGTGCAAAGCTGATATTTAAGAGAACGTTGCAGACACATTATTGCAACTTTGTTGTATTGCAGCAGGTAGGTTCTTAACCTCAAAATACTTATATCGTATCATTAGAATTGTGTTAAATCAATTACACAGGAATAAATAATTTCTCACTTTATAATTTTAGTATGATTCTAGTTTTAAATATTAAGGTTATGGCTGATGGTAAATACTTGCTGAAATATAATCATGTGCATTAAAATGACGTGAACAAATTTTTATTCCGGAATTCACTTCTTTGATACCTACTGCTTTCATGCAAGCTTCTGTTAGTGTACTTTTTTCTCTAATTTTCCGAATATATTTTTTACATATATAAAACGGTTAGTTTTTATTGCAAAGTAGTTAATGTAGGTGAAGAGTGAAGATCTATGTCTCAAGAGCTATTGTAGCTTTTCACTGAACATATTAACTTTTTATTTGATTTAACTTTAGAAGAAAACTTCGTCGACTCCATCATCAAAAAAATTCTTACTTTTTTAAAGTGTTTTATTATTTTAATAAACAATTTTACAATTTGCGTGCACAGTTCCTACGTAAATTTTTCCCTCATTCGAGTTATAAATTTTGCCACCAGATGGTGTATGCCCATTTGACGGATCCCAATAGCATCAGATAAATTTTATTGTTCTTTTGCTCCTTAATAAGTTTACCTCGTACCTACTAACCGTCCAGATATAAAAAAATTACGAATGTGTAGGAAAAACAATAACAAACGAATGTCTGAATACATAGTAGCCGTTTTGTTTGTTTAAGTTTGAGGTAAGTACCCACGTTAAACATGCGGTAGTTTTTGTTTTTCAATGGTATCTTCGTCTTGGTAGAGTCTTGTCATTCACGTCTCGTATTTTCGTCGTCCGAACGTCAACTCGTCTTGCGTTTGTCACCGTCGGCGTTAATACTTGGGCGCGATGATGATGGTCGCAACCGCGCCGTCACACGAGGCTGGGCTTTTTTCACGTCGACGTGTGCGTCTCATTCGTATAATGTAACTGTGGGACTGTTTGTAATGCTGCAATTAATAATCCGAACATAGCTGTCATTTGTGAGGAGATGGATAAAATGATAAGCCCACCTGCTCGCCGAAAGCGCGCCGTTCTTTCAACTATTAACGTGTTGTTTTTAAAACGGCTCGGAAAAGAAAAGGAAACTCAACGCGCGTCTTCGGTCCGAGAGCGCTCTCGTCATTTGTATAACGCCCCGATCTGTTTGTTAAGTCGCGTCGCCCCCGACGACGTCAATCGAACATTCGTACACGAGATCCCACAGAAGACAACGACACTCGATCGCTGAAACTTTTGATTAATAATAGGGACCGATACTAATATACTGCTTAGTCTATTTATCCTCCACCCGGTACGCCACACGGTGTGAATGCTGTCATTTGATGCCTTTTCGGATTAGAGATTACATACAACTAGGTCCTTCTTTCTATGACTACATCTTCGGAGTAAGAATATTGACAAATATAATATGTTTCATTTGTTTATTATAAATGCATTGCGGTTTCTTTTTAGTATTAAGTAGTCAGGTCTATCTCAAAATAGTTCTAATTTACTTAATTTACATTAGGAGCCGTCCATAAAATATGTCACTCAGAATTTTACCTTTTCGGACCCCTTCCTCTCCCTTCGTCACGCTAAGTCACACTTTTCCATCTTCCCCTATAAACGATTTCTTGTGATTTTTGTTATTTCTACATGAATTTTCCTCCACGAGAAATGATCTTTCGAGAAAAAGTAAGTATGTAGTAAAACTAATGAACTACGAACGAAAAATTTCCTTAGATCCCCCTCGCTTGTCATATCTCCTCACGCTAAGCAATCCCCTCCCTTCCCCTTGTTTGGGAACGTATTCTATGAACTGTCCCTTATGTAATGTCATTCTTAAAAAAAAAATAGAATGATCGATTCGTCATTTCCACCTGTGCATGAACAATTAAGGGCCGGTCTTATTCTTCTGCAGTTCCGCTTTCTGACAGTTCTCGATAAGCCCGAACTAAAAATATCCTAATTGTTAACCTTAACTCGGAATTAATGGTGTTCTATAAATGTCTAGGGGCGATTCGTGCGTGCACGTTTAACCAACCTACCCACCACTACTTCGTTTTACAACGAACGAACGATCTCTTCCACCTTTTCCGTTTCCTCTGTCGTTACATTTTTTCCTGAAACCTGAATACACCCCAGTGGCGTTTATACTCGCGTTCTCATTTTTCGTTGATTAGACGCTGGTTGAAATTGTTATTTTCGGTCTCTTCACATGTTATTGTTAAAACATTTTTTTCTGCATGTATTTTTTTAGTTTCAAGTTGGCTGATTGACATACAAGAATTTCATTTTAATATAATTACACAAATAAAGCATTTTAACTGTTTCCAAATTAAGTACTTATACTGTTTTTAAATGTACATCAGTTTTGAAATTGAGAATATTAAGCTTCCCTAAAGAAAACTTGTTAAGGTGTATGTTTGGAGCACGGCGTTGTACGGGTGCAAAACATGGACAGTAGCCGCGGCGGAAAAGAAAAGGTTAGAAGCGTTCGAAATGTGGTGTTATAGGCGAATGATGAGGATACCGTGAATAGAAGAGGTTAGAAATGAAGAGGTATTAAAAAGAATAGGAGAACAGGGGACTATTCAATAAGAAATAGGCGAGATAGGTTGGTAGGACACCTTTTCAGGCATGAAGGTCTAGTCAGAGACATATTACTAGAGAGAGGGTAGAGGTAGACCTAGATTAGATTACTGTTAGCAAATAGTTAAGGATTTGGGTTGTTCTAATTTTAGGGAGATGCGAAGATTAACTGAGGCTAGGAAAGAGTGGAGGTGCGTGTCCAACCATTCTTAGGGCTGACGTACTTATGACGATTATGAAGCTTCTCTAAATATGATAGATTTCCAAAGATAGATATATTTCGTTAAATTATCAGTAGTCTGGATTCGTTTATAGTATAAAGGGTCACGAGCCGCCACTGTTCCAATTATGCCATAAAACCACACGCAAGAAATGCATTTCACTTAGTGTGTATTTGTGTGTGTCTGTATGGTTCCACTTGTATGTAGATGTTGTGGCGATCTTATCGGAATAATAAACCAGATTCATCGCGCTGTCAAAACACCATATAATATGGCAGGGAAGCCGAAAATTAAAAACTGCTATTAAATGCTTGTCATCAACTTTAGATAACGAAGTCATAGCGGAAGATTAATAAAACTTGATCCACCCCACAACAGCTGACGGTACAATTTGTGAATTAATTTGTAAATGTAAATAATTCGTTCGTATTTGTAACGTATAATTATAATTATCGTGTCTTGTAATTATTATGTTTAACGGAATAAATACTTGTAAGATGTTCAGATACCGTCAAGTTTTATAAGTATGGTATTTCAATTTAATTTATATACCATACATATACTATAATTTTTTTTTTTACTACTACCCTTTAGTAATTGTCTTATCATATTGAACAATTTCTTCAGTTAGTGAAATATTATTAGTAAGGGAGCGTTCAAGTATTACGTAACGCAATTTTTGAAGCTTTTTGACCTTCCCTCCCACCCTTGTAACGGGCCGCAACGTTTTTCTGTACCCCCCATCCCCCTCTTTAAACTTTATGTAACACTCAAGTGACCATTTTTACCCAAAAGTTATGTTGCGCAAATCGTATAACATGATTTATATGTTCTATAAACTTTTCTTTATTTTTTGGGTTTTCATTAGCCGTTTTCCAAATTTCGTTGGCATTTTTTTAACACAGTTGCGCTGGCAAGTCAGCATGAGAGCCTTTATTGGCCAAGAACAGCTGATGATACAAATCTCCCTCTTTTGAGGATGTTACAGTATCCGCCCCAAATTGCTTTACGTAATACTTGAACGACCCCTTATGAGAAAGAAGTTATTGTCTATAAAGTTGTTTCCATTTAACATTTAATAATATTATTGACCCTTTAATAAAAATAAATCACTTCTATGCCCCCGAACGGTTAATTTAAAAATTCGAAAAAGGTTGTTAAAGGTGTATGTTTGGAGCACGGGATTGTACGGGTGCGAAACATGGACAGTGGGCGCGGCGGAAAAGAAAAGATTAGAAGCGTTCGAAATGTGGTGTTACCGGCGAATGATGAGGATATCGTGGGTAAAAAAGGTTAGAAATGAAGAGGTATTAGAATAGGAGAACAGAGGACTCTATGGAAGTCAATAAGAAATAGGTGAGATATATTAGAGGCAGAAACAGGAGTTAGGAGGGGTAGAGGTAGACCTAGGTTAGATTACTGTTCCCAAATAGTTAAAGATGTGGGTTGTTCTAGATTTAGGGAAATGCGAAGTTTGGCTCAGGATAGGAAAGAATGGAGGTACGTGACCAACCAGACTTAGGACTGACGACCCTATGATGATGATGAATATTATTGACGAAATTGGCAGAAAATTATATGCATCCCCTTGTGTAACGACTAAAGCTTTTTATTCCCTTGGGAAAGTTCAAAAAAGAATACAATGATAGTTAATGGTAATAGTTATACGCAATTGTTTTACAGCAGGATGCTCTTTAGTTTGTATAGCATTGTCATTAGCATGTCTTTTGAAATCGTTTCCTTTTCAGTATAGTACATTAGCACCATTACATTATTTCATTATCAAAAACTTAAATGCACACTCTAAGAAGTCACGCCTTATGCGCCAACACTCGCATTTACATGCATGCTAGGTTTTAATGTAATAGATCGTAAGACTTTTTAAGAAAACGATGAGTACGTACAAGACTTTCCTTTCGCGTAATAACAGGATGTATGGTTATCTGAAAGGAAAATGTGAAATATCTGAATCACATTTGTTCTCAATAGCGCGTTAAATTAAATTTGATTACAACAATGGTTTTTTGTTGTTGGAAAGTGTAATACATATAAATAATTGCTAATTGGTAATAACAATAATATAAGACTAGATGTGTAGATATTCAAAAAAACTCATGATCAGAAAGTATTTACTTATATATAACAAGTGACAACAGGTTGTAATTTTTTTTTTAATAAAATTTTAAAAATCTCAAAATTATTTAGCTTTTTAGGGAAACAATATAGTATTTTTCAACACAAAATTTGTCTGGAAATGATTAATTGTGTATCAAAATTAGAACAAAAACCTTTTTGTAATTAATATTTTAAAGATTTTTTATCTGGAGCATTTGTATATAAGCAGAATCAATAACTGTACGAAATTTCAAAATTCTAGAATCAATTATTAGTGAAATAGTCATAGGTGACATACAGACTGATGGACGAACGAGTTTCTAAAAGACATGTTATTATATTACAGTTTTGAAAGTTAAATTAACAAGAAACAAATGCTTCTACAGTTTACATCTCATATTTTAAACGTTCTTGTGTGATCCAAGATTGCCTTGCCGACTTGTGATCAGGCGATGGAAACGGCACGAAGCCAGAACGCCGAGAGTTATGCCGAACCGATAATGCACAGTAATTAATCGCGGAAAATAGTAGTTAAAAGTGTAGAAAACAGACCAAATTGGTATGTATTTTGTTCAGATAGGGTGTTTATTTAGTTTATTGAAGTTATAATCGCTAAAAACGGTTTGGTAAATCCTTAATAAGTGTATTATTCAAAATTAGCGTTGCTTTTCCTGCGATGACTATTGCATGAAGCCGGAGTGAATATTAGTATTATTACTATGACGTATAATTACGTACATGCGCGAAGTTCATTAATTGGTTTGCCGAAGAATATTCATGGTTTCGTTGTTTAAAGTGTTTTATAATAACATTTATACTATTACATTGCTAATAATTATAAATTTACGATAAAATTTTTATTAATTCGTGTTTCGGTATCGCGTTTTCGTGAGTGATATGTTTGAAGTCGATTCTACAAACTTGACATTGCTATTATCCTGTAAGTTTTTAATTTTGATTAATTTATTATTATCTTAACACCAACATCTCAATCGTTACTAATTATAAATAATTGTAGCGATATAAGAATATTAATAAAAACTTGTTACGTTTATATTCAATTCATAGAAAACGAAATTACGAAACTTTAAAGCAAATTGCATTGCATACATTCAATTTTTAAAAGCTCTGTGTTGGATTTTCTTTGCTAATTATCTTAACATTAAATATACTTCATTATTGATTGTTACTAAATTAAAAAGTTAACTAGATTTGTATATTATGCATTAATATACCTATATCTTCTTGATATTTTATACTGTTCAATAAACTAATGGTTAAAAAGTTAATGTAATGATTTGAACATTGAATAGAAGTCGCACAATTATTATTTAGCATTCTTGAAAAAAACAAGGTAAGAAGATTCGAGCTTCATCATTGTGTTGAACAAGGAATTACCTATCATTTTATAGCCAAATTTAATTCACTTTGTCTTCGATCCATTGCTTGGTTATCAAAGTTATTTTTAAGCAAAACGGTAATCGACGTACATATTATTGAGAATTATTCTATAATATGAATAGTTTGAATAGAATTAGTTTGTCTCTATATTTCAACCATGTGTTATCCAAACATAAGAACAAGGATTACTTACTTCGAGGACATTGATGTAGATCTTTTTTTCAAACAGTGGTAATGCCTTTTTTATATTTAGTGTTAAAAGCAGTAAAAGTAATAAACCACACTAAATGTTTCAAATACAAATGTTTTGTTCTAAGTAAACGATATATTAAAATTGCTTCAAATAGTTCAATAACTCATAAATCTACCAGAAGTAATAATTTTTCGTTTAGCTTTACGTATTTAGTCTTAGTTTTTCACATACAGCCTTAGCTTTAGTCTTGGCTTTGTTCGTTTGGTTTTGATGGTATAAAGACAGTCTCGGTATTGGTCTTGAATTTTCGCAAGACCAAGATCAAGACTACAAGACCAAAACCAAGACCAATACGTGTTTCCTTTTTAAAGTCGTCCGTCATTCTTCGGTTCCCTTAGACTGTAAAATATTAGTAGTGACATTGGCATCTGCATGCAATCACCAAAGGATGATCTTTTGATAAATACGACGTGGTATAGGAAAATTCGTACAAATGCCGTCAGATATTTTTAATGGGAATATAAGTCCAATAAATGCAATTTTGAGCTTTTGGGGAAGGTATTACACATTGTTCAATTTAGGATAGTTTTGGCATTAAAAGGAAAAATTCCAACAACGAAATACGTAATCTCTATATGATCACTGTATGTCAAGGTATGGTCAGCAAAACTAATTTTGAAATTGTTGACCTGCACAGGTACTTAGTCTTTTATTGGATGGTTTTTATTTCGGTTTAGGAATGTTGTGAGTCAAAAATGGAAATCACTCTGCCAAAGACAATTGATTATTAGAAACGAAGTAAGTACATGTACAGGCACGTATGTATGTGTGTGGTAAACGTAATCAACGACTTACAGTATAACAAGAGCGCAACAACCTAGTACTACCGGAATTTCAGAAGCCACTCAATCGTTTTACTTCCTCCGCTAGAATTACTTCGTTTTGTCGTTGTCGTAATGGTGACGTGGCGATATTTACCGGTTTCATAACGAGCCGATTCCGAGTGAGTTTCCACCGTCGACGTCGCCGCGGACGTTGCTGCCGCGGCAACAGAATTAAGTTATTAATCCTGCTTTACATATTACGGTGCTTGTAATGGTTTATTCGTGTCGCGGTGGCGGCGGTGGTGATGGTGGTGGTGCTCGCGATCCGTGGACGGTGCTACTAGACACTTCCCGCAATAACCGCCGCCGCGGCAAATGTGATTGCCGTGTCGCAGGTGCGATTGGGCGTCGATTCTGGGCTGTAGCGTCGCCTCACTTATTGAGAATAGATATGTGCGCCACGCTGATGGTCGCAATTAAATTTGAAAGCGTTGTTTCCGGTTTCGACGAGGCGCAACGCTTTTTGTCCACCGATAATTATCAAAATCTAGTCAACTTATGTCCATCGGGATACCTCTTATCGTTCAGTAATTTACTCCCAAAGCACACACGTCATGTTCCGTAATCGCTGATACACTGTGGGTGGGTCCCGTGGAACAATAACAGGACACTGCTTGTTGAATAAATGTAAAACTTGTAACCATGTGTGGGAAATTTTACGGCATTTTTTTAGAAATACTCATGAGTTTCAACAATACCATTTTGTAATTTTTACCCCTGTAGGATTTCCTTGTTTTCATTAAAAAACTTTTTACCTTTCGTCCGTTCTCCTTCGGCGAACGATCACTCACTCGAGCCAAGCTCGATCCGCCAAGCCTGCAGGAGACTGACTAATGAGTAAACTTCATTTTATATGAAATGCGCTCCATAGAATTTGTTTCCCTTACAAAGAATAAATTAAGACGAAAAAAAGTCTGTGGAATGAGTGACTAACATCGCTTAAGCAAGATTTTTCCCAACCAAGATGTAATTCTTTTCAATCGCACTGCAATATTCATCATCATCATAAGGTCGTCAGTCCTAAAACTGGTTGGGCACGCACCTCCACTCTTTCCTATCCTGAATTAATCTTTGCATTTCCTTAAAATTAGAACAACCCACATTCTTAACATTTTCCGAACTGTACCTAATCTAGGTCCACCTCTATCCCATCTAACTCCCGTTTCTGCCTCTAATATGCCGCTGACTAGACATTTATCCTACCAACTACTGACTTCCATAGAATCTTCTGTTCTCCTATTCTTTCATTTCTAACCTTTTCTACCCACGCTATCCTCATCATTCCCCTGTAACACCACATTTCGAACGCTTCTAACCTTTTATTTTCCGCCGAGGCCACTGTCCATGGTTCGCACCCGTACAGAGCCCCCCTCCAAACATACACTGCGATATTATAATAGGAAAATCTTTAGTAGTCTTTTCAATAGGACGTAATAACATTTTTAGGTAACCATTAGCAGACTAACAGATAAATCAAATACTCAAACAGTACAGGTGTTTACTGTTGAATTTCCAACTACACTTTTAAATAGGTGTAGTATGAGTAACACAAATGAACACGGAATTTCGCATCATGCAATTGCAGTTTGTTTTAAAGCTGGTGCATTTGCAAACAATTTACTGCTTCCATAGTTACTTAAAACTTAGTTAATTGAAGTTAATTACGGTTAACCGCGGCTATGCTTACTACAACGAAACTTTCTTATTAAATTCAACGTAATAACATACTGCGGAAGTTTTTATTGGAAATTGTAAGTAGATCCTCTTTATAATGTAAATAATAACAGAATTTTATAAACCATAAAGGAAATATTTCATATTAGGTACACCCGTGATATTATACATGTTATAAAGTTAAACTTTAACAAGTTTGTAACACCAATCGAACTAGGTTTAAGAGAATCGGCCATGATTAGTTTAGTGTAAAGTGTATTTTCCATCAAATTTTGTTAGCGTTAACACTGGGCAACTAGCTTTTGAAATAATCAATACAATTGATTAATAAATCTAATAACTGTAAAGAAAAGCTTCTTGCTTCTTCTACAACCTAATAGACTAAAGCTCGGTAAAGCTTACAGCATTTTTATTTTATCGAACTTTAACCGATTAGGAAGGGAACATTAGACATTTTCCTTTGTATCAATTAGCCTGATGTAAAGTAAAATAATAGGTTGTTTGGGTTACTTTTCAAACTATTATAACTTTTTGGTTTAGATATAATTTTTAGTGGGATACTCACTAAAGATACATTTATCGTACAATAAAGGTTGTTGTGACGCAAAATATTTCCATCATTAGCAAGGTTTTTCCCGGACTAAGATTATATTTTATTCTGTCAAAGTGTCTTGAGTGTTCCGTTTTGTTTTAATGGTATGTAGGTAGTTTTATTGTATAAAATTCATGACGAATTTTAACAAAGGGCAATTAGTCGTTAGTACATAGACCTCCCCCAGCCATATCCATCTTGACCATCGTTTTAATTAATACCTTACGGTCACGCTTCTAACCGACGGCAATCATGTAAACGCAACCAACCATTTACACTCATGCATTTACATCATGCACAGACACACACACTGCCAATGTCTATGCCATGCTAGCGTTATTTTTCTTCGTTTCTTATTGTTTATGTACTGCCCTGTAAATAAGTATGTGGTCGTGGCACACACGGTATGATGCAAACTATTATTATGAACGGCCAACCAGAACACTCTCTCTGTCTCTCTTTCTCTCTCTCACTTTCTTTCTATACGAACCCGAACAAGTCCAACGTAAGTGAGTATATAAATGTAGTTATACTGCATACATATCAGTAATTAGCAGGTTGCATGAATTAGAGGCAAGATGGCGACCGGAAAAGCTCGGCGGGTGTTGTGGGAGTACGTCACTGCCGTCGACCATAATTCAGATTCTTATCGACGCGAAAGCATAACCTAAACTTCTGTTCTGACACTTTTAACGAATTGATTTTTATTAGTACAAGTGCATTCATTATGTATGTATTCATACATGTATGTATCCTACCATACGCAAAAGGAAAGATTATGGCGTCAGGAGTGAAGATGTATATTATACATTTATATAATTTATTCGGATTATGACACAAGTACACAGCATTGATGACCAGGCAAGAAATTCATTAATTTGAAAGGTCCAACCCTCTAAGTTTAGCAGATAACTGAGAGATCACTGGGAAATATCCAGTTGATATCGTGTTGAAAGGCCGTGTTAGGTCTAGTTGTCGGAAATGGCGGTTGACAACGTAACTAAGAGAAAGTTATGTCCCTTTTTTTTTGACTGAAAATTGATTTTATTAAAGAGGTACCACTTGAAAATGTGCCTACACTAGAATAGTTTTTCATCCTCCTATTTTCAAAACCATCGAATCTCAAACCATAGACAAATTACATTATCTGATGTTTTCTCCACCTAATATCCTGTATCAATCTTCTCATTTCCCTAAAATTAGAACATCGTAAACCCCTAACTTTTTGCAAGTACTAAAGTCTAAGTCTTCCTCTGATCCTCTTTATTCTCATATTTGTGCTTCTAACTCTAACCCTTCATGCCTTACGATCAATATCGATATTTAGTACCAATTCACCTTTACTTTTTCTTCCTCGCGTTTCGATCTCCGGTATTTTTATCGTCAGCCTATAACTTTGCACCTTAAAAACTTTTATTTAAATAAAATCACAACAATCATGCACTGGGTTAAAACAACTACAGTATATTTGAAATAGTTACTCTTTAGTCAATCTCGTACTGCTCTATTTTCGTAAATAAGAAATTAGAAATTATGTGTAGTCTACAAGTTAATACCTATTTATAATGTGAAATTCTGTAAAAGATCAGGTGAACGTGCCTATAAAGCAATAAGAAAAAGCTTGAATGAACGAGGTGATTGTACAACTTCCGGTACTCTGGTTCATGAAAAACAATGGTTAATCTCTTGTTCCGAGACAGATCTCTTGTGCACGGCAATAGACATAAACGATTTATACGATGCTATACATGTTCGTTCTACTATAATTTAAATTTGGATTGTCACTGTGGCAAAATACCTTCTATCAACAATAACAAATTAAATTATTAGTATTTAAATCCATTATGGTGAGTATTTTAATCCCCATCTACAAACCCATTTGGGCACGTGAATATTGAATTAGAAATTTGGGCTCAAGTAGTAGTAAAACTATTTTTTTTAATTATTTTCAATATGAATCAATCTTATCTCTATCAAATTGAAAATAAATAAAAGTAAAACAAAAATACTAGTATGCAAGGGAAGAAAAAGTTTGGAAGAGCGAATAAATAGATAGGAGACAAAAGGTTAGAAGAAGTGGTTGATTTCAGGTACCTAGGAAGTCAGATAAGGACGTAAGTAGTAGGGATATAAAGCAAATGATAGCGCAGGGTAGAGCCGCTTTCAATAAAAAGAAGTCACTGCTTACGAACGAGTAATATATAAACTCGAAAAAGATTGTTAAATGTGTATGTTTGGAACGCGGCGCTGTACGGGTACGAAACATATGGATGGTGGGTGCGACGGAAAAGAAAAGGTTAGAAGCGTTTAAATGTGATGTTACCGCCGAATGATTAGGATACCGTGGATACAAAAAGTTAGAAATGAAATAGGCGAGATAGGTTGGTAGGGCACATTCTTAGGCATGAAGGTCTAGTCAGAGACATATTAGAGGCAGAAACAGGAGTTAATGGGTTAATAGTTAAAGATGTGGCATGTTCTAGTTTTAAAGAAATGCGAAGATTAGCTCAGGATAGGAAAGAGTGGAGGAGCGTGTCCAACCAGTCTTAGGACTGACGACCTTATGATGATGATTTTCATTATCCGAACTTTTATAGTAACGTTTTAATTTTCGATAAATCCCACTCTTTCCTTTTTCTATCGGTTTCTCTATTGTTGCTCGTAAAGCTAGAATGGTCTCCCGTGTTCCTCTATTTCTTCTAAACCCAAATAAATCTTCCGCCCTTTTTCCATCCTCCTCTGTACAATTCTAGTTAAGATTTTTAACGCATGGGAAGTTAAGCTAATTGTTTTAAATGTCTCACACCTATCCGCGTCTCTCTTTTTAGGTATGGTTACTACCACTTTCCGCTTATAATCACCTCAAACTTTCATCGTCTCTTAAATATGACTAACTACTTTAAACACGCGATCTCTAACCTCTTGTCCTGCATGTTTTAGAATTTCCGCCTGTATCCCGTCTATCCCTGACGGTTTAATATTGTTTTTTAAGTTTTTTAATGTTACATCGAACTCTTCTCTCATTATGGGGTAACCTAGCTCCCCTATTTCCACACTATCTTCCTTCTCTTATATATCCTAATTCATGGCCTGCGTATAGGATCTCTAAATACTCTTTCCGCCTCTATCTGCCTTTTCCTCATTTTCTATCAAAATGACCCCTGCCTCGTTTCTTATATTGCTAGTTTGTAACGTATAAAGTTAAAAGGTGCTTTGTCCTTGCTGTATAGTTATACTCTTTTTTCTATACCCTGGAGCAATATAGCGATGGTCACACCTGCTTGCCACCCTGAAGTAACACAAGTGCTGAATTACCTACAGGTAGTACCTATAAGTAGTAGGTGTTGGGAAGAAATAAATATGTACAACGAAAAAGAACAATAACGCTGCCGGTTGTAAAACGTTCGTTGTAGGTACAGGTGAACGTGGTCAACCTTTTATAAACGTAGAAATTGCATTTAATCATTAGCGTGACTGCATTGACAATTAGTTTCTTTTTTCACTTACATTAGGCGTCATTGTCATGTTATCAGTTAGTTACGTAAAGTTAAGGTGGATAGTTTTTTTAATTTAAGATCACATGAGCTTACAGAACCATATTATAAGTCTACAAATCCATTATGTGACAACAAAATTGCAAATGGTAGTTAGATATTACTTTAAAGTACTCAGAAGTTACTTAATAGTATGTGTTATTAGATTTTCTAAGGAAGACAATGGATTGATCACCGAAACGTCCACCAATCTTAATCGAGTTTATTGATTTCATAATTAATTCTCTTATACTGAATACTGAACCTTCAAATCTAAAATTTTAAAGAACCTGTTTATATCCAATTTACTATACCTATAGGTAATGGAAAACGTTAACCAGACATAGAAATAATGCGCTTCTATGTGGGCATGTTTTTTTTGCACGACTGAAAATGAACGTTAACAAGAATATATTTCTTCAATTATGTCTATCCGAAAATATCTCCTGCTTCTTTAGAAACTCTCCTAAACTAATCGAATTCTCAAAATCTTTTGGACAAATCGTCATTGGAAGTCAGATAAGTCAGGACGAAATGAGAGGATAACGCAGAGTCGAGTCGCATTCAATAAAATCACTTCTATGTTCGCGAACGATTAATTAAGAAATTCGAAAAAGATTATTAAAGGTGTATGTTTGGAGCGCGCCGCTGTAAATATGGTGTTATGGTTATGGTGTTAAAGAAGGTTAGAAATGAAGAGGCATTAGAAAGAATAGGAAAACAGATGACTCTATGGAAGTCAATAAAAAGTAGGCGAGATAGGTTGGTAGGACACCTTCTCAGGAATAAAGGTCTAGTCAGAGGTATATTAGATACAGAAACAAGACTTAAAAGGAATAGAGGTAGACCTAGATTAGATTACTGTTCGGAAACAACTAAGAATGCGGGATATTCTAGTTTTAGGGAAATGCAAAGATTAACTCAGAATATGAATGAGCGGAGGTGCATGTCCAACCAGTCTTAGGGCTGACGACCTTATGATGATGATGAGTGTATGTAAATTCGGTCTTGTTGTTAAACAACATGTAACAATTTTAAAATAAAGTTCTTTCTGCTTAGTTTAAAAAACCCTTTTTATAGTTAGCCAGTGGTCTTGGTGTTTGCTCATCATCGTATTAGGAAGCGGATCTCAAATATTGTTTTTGTGACAAAAAATAGCGTGAGCGATCGAAATAAATAAATGATTTCATCAGCATTTGGTTCGTGGATCGATTAATTTTATCAAAGTATATTGTGGTCGTGTCTGTTAGAAATATGTTATCTTTTGGTTGGTATTTTTCTGAGGTGTACCTACCATGCATTTGACTGATGGCTTTAATCACTTAAGAGCCAATATAACCGTATTCGTTTGAGTTATGATATGACCATTTTCGTGATATGGTCTCCCAACTGTGCTGATTCAAAACGTATATATATATATATGTATGTATACCTTCATATTACTTTTATATATGTGTACGATGTACGTTGGATCTATCGCAGTGGAATCCTGCTACCTCGTGAGGTCAGCCGTAGTTAATACGGGCCATTTGTCTCGGAAATCTAGATATATAAGGCATCATAAAATTATTATATTGGGCTCGAGCTCTCTATCGCCGATATTCATCCGATGGAAAATCTATTTTCATTTTAGTGCAGCCGTCGGGAATTCTTGCCGACCGGGGTTATTTATTGGCCCTACTCCTCATCTTATCTATAAAGGAAAAATCCGGAGATATTAGCTATATGTATAAGGCGGCACTTATCATAAATGAAAACGATCCCGTCATCGAAAAATCCCAGATAATAAAAACTTGAGGGTAAAATAAACCTTATAAAATAATAAGGTTTTTGAAAATAATTTTAATTTCACATTAAGTATTTTTTTACCTATTTCGTTTTCCTATCTCTTAAAGGAAGAAATGTTAATATTAAAAATGTCTGACAAGGAAATCTAAGTTTATAATTAAGATAATTTGTCCCAAAAATTCGTAGGAAATAGTATTAGCAAGTAACAAAGTGAATCAGTCAGAATATAAACATGCTTTTGCAATTATTAATCCCATCAGGGATACATTAAAATTAAGAATTTTTCATTAAAAATTCTGATTAAATGATAAAATCCTGGATATTCAATGTAGGCCTAATATAGAGCTCTTTATTTATCATTTAGACGTTTTAATAGTCAACTAGTTCCAGAATATTGTAGTATGAGAGAACATAACCGCACCGATTATGATTACAAGGCCTCTTCATTCACTAATACATTTCAAAGCCTAGGGTACAATATAATTATATAATGATATAAAATTTTATTTCATAATTTACCTAAAAGTCTTATAATTGCTAATTGCGCTTATGTAAATTATGTGATAAATACCTCTTAACGATTATTATAAAAATAAATATTGTGAACACTATTAATTGCTTCTTGGGAGTATAGACATTTGCGAAAATTGCCCTCTCGTGGGCACCGAAGTCCAAAAGTCATTTGTCTCAACGACTGGAGGATGAAAAATCCATTTCTGGTCGACTTATTGATGTGACCCGCGGGGACCCTACCTAATACTTATTCCACCGGCTTATGACGCTCCCGTCTTCGATCGCTTTAAAACGCATCCGTCAATGTTTTGGGGTCCGTATGGTTGTCAATAAATAATAATATCTATCTAGTTAATTTTTACCCCAAAATACGTCAGTTATAAACCTGTTTTATAGTAAACACGAAAAATAAATGAAGGAGTATAGAGAATAAAGCTATAAATACCTCTTTGAGGTTGACATGGCAAAAAAAATATGAACCATCGAAAAATTAGCCGAAAATTAGTTGTGAAGATTAAAAATTAGCCATGATTCGGGAAACCCGAAAACCAGTTTGGGTATGCAAAAATTGTAAAATTGGTTAGGAAAATCCTAAAGAGCTAAATTCATTCTGCAATGTAGTTTTCGGTTTTTCTCGGTTTGCGAATAATTTACGGCTAATTATCCGATGCTTTATTTTATTTTATTTATTGCCTTGTAATTTTGTCATGCCAACTCCAAACGGGTGCAATAAATATATTTTTAGGAGTTTTATATGATAAGTTAATAAGATCATTTACAATTCATTAAAATAAACTTTTTGGGTTATAAGCTTCATCAGAATCTCCGTACTATTTTCATCGTGAAACCGAACCTGGTTTCTGTCACTAACTTTAAACTCAGCAATAGTGTTCTAATTACACGCTCTCCACGGTGACTTTTCATTAAATTAAACTTTTTGGGTTGTAACTTTCATTAGATTCTCCATATCAATTTTTAACGACAACGTATTCGCCGATTAAAATCCTAAAGAGCTTTGATACTTCCTAAATGAATCAAAAGGAAAATCACCTAGGAACGTCTGTTTGTCCATATGCGCATCCATAAAGCTCGAGAATCTAGATAACTTTAAATGCGCATACCGGTTTTCACTTTTATTTAGTGTAAATCTTAGGCCCGAAGACCGAAAACGCTCAGTGGCCGGAAAAAATGGCCACATCGCGTTCTGGCTGCCTTCGAACGCACAGAACGCGTTTTGGCTGTTTTTAAATGGTCGCAACGCGTTCTGGTAACTGTAAAACAGCCGGAACGCGTTTTGTCAATTGCTGAACGCTCACAGCGCGTTCTTAATGTTCGACTTGTATTATTTGCCGCTTTCTACAAACGTACAATGTGTGAGCGTTCAACAATTAACAAAACGCGTTCCGGCCGTTTAACAGTTACCAGAACGCGTTGCGAGCGTTTAAAAACAGCCAAGACGCGTTCGAAGGCAGCCAGAACGCGATGTGGTTTTCTGTTTTCGGGCCTAACATAAATATTATTTATAATTCAAGAACAGCAACTGCAAAGAAGTTCAGAAGGTGAGAGAATGGAGTCAGAACTAGGCCTAACTTTAGGGTGAAGTGGCAAAACCGAATTCAGTGTAAAGTCTACATACCTACATGCTTGCAAACAGCAGAATATATAGATTCCTCCAAGATAATCCCAAAGGTTTATTACTTTAAAAAGCTCTTATGTTTTAATATAAGATTCAGTGATTAATGGTGAAGATATTGACAAAACATTTCTAAAAAAATCTTATATATATATTTTATTATTACGTATTTTACATCAAAAATTCGAAAACGAGTCTTCAGTGTCTTTCTGTAATAAAAGCTACCCTCTTGGTTGAATGTGCTAGTAATTGGAGTTGGTTTTATAAAAGCCTACTGAATTTTATATAGGCAGGTACGTATTCGACATATGTAGTTCCATACAAGCATTAGTAGCATTGGATAGCAGCCACCTAAGAACGGTTCGTCGCGGTATGTCGTCATCGTATAGCACCGTTGTGAATATGCCGTTTTATCCGTCGTTTGAAGGGACGTCCCATGAGATGTAGTGATTTGGACATTGCTACGGGAAGAGAGTGCTCATGGTCCCGACGGAATTGACGTTGGGCCGATCCCAATCGAACAGTCAGCCGTCTTCGCCTCACCAGTTACCGATCTGATGTGATATACCCACTCATATCGACACACACACACACACAAATACACACACGCGAATCAATCGGATTATTGAATATGTTTATGAAAAGCTTTTTATACGGTCCCGCGTTAAAAGGGATCCATTCGGCAACAGCTTAAAATGTGTGCCAGAAGCAAAAGTGTTTCTGACACACCTCCCATCCCATTTCCATCAAAGGCGAATACATTTGAAATTCCTGCTGGTGCAATGCAATCGATTACTCACTTTCGACAAAAAAATGTCATAAGGAAAACGCCGGGGTCAAAATGCGATTGAAAATAGGGTCGACCATATATTTATATATATATTACGACTGGTAAAAGCAAGCAAATTTAGTAACAAAAGATATGCTTCAGTTAACTTCTTATCTACGAAAAAGGATGCAAAGTAAGTCTACCGTATGATCCGTCCAGGTTTTTGTCCTAATTTTAAAAATATTGGTAAAGGCCTAGATGATGGGGGGGGGGGGTCGAAAGAGGAGGTCTCCCCTACCACTGTACCATAGAAAGTTCGTGGCGGTCTCACCCCCATTTAAACAATATTCAAAGGTAAAACTAATGGAAAAATACATAAAAATTTTGAGAAAGTTATATAAAACATTATTTAAATATCTTTATCAATAGGGTAGGTTAGGTTAGGTTAGGTTAGGTTATCGGGTTTTGTTCAAGTGACCACCCTCTTTCAATCCCCCACCTCCACCCGCTTGAAAATATGTTTTTTATTGAATTTTATTTGAATTATAGTGTATGAAAATTGTCAAAATAATCAACTTTCAACCCTCATAACTTTTTATGGGGGTGAAACCGCCGCAATTTTTTATGGGGTTTTACTCAGGTGACCACCCTCTTTCGATTCCCCCTACGTGGGGGCCATCATCTAGACCTTTACCAAGTTATGTGTATCAAAATTAAAATGAAGAAACTTAAAGCTTTCAATGAGCCAACAAGTATAGAAGTGAAAGACTTGTTTTTGTCAATGTATTGACAAATAAGGACATTATGTTATGAAAAAATATATCATTCATATTTATTGATTCATCAAATCTAGTAGTTTGATGTTATCAAGCTTGTCAAAAATCAATTGTTTGACATGACTTGGGTAATTTTCCAATATTGCTAGTTGATTTGATATTAAGCCGTTTTGGGCTAGGTGATTATCGGCGTGTGTCATTTTTTCTAATGCCAAAGTTTATTTTTTTTCCTATCCAATGTTATCCATATTTTTCCTAGCCAAGCGTACATTTCTTTCGTTACAATCTAGATAACCGCGACTGTTTTTATTCGTCCTCTAAGCTTTTCGCTCACTTGTTATTGTTGAAATGTGAACGAAACCGGTCCAGTTTTTATACTGTCTTGATAACAACTGCTCATGGCACAAGTAGATTAAAGAGATGCAGATGTGATTTTTATGAGTTGAAACTTGCCGTTTGTCACTAGCAGTCGTGTTAGTCGTGTTAAATTATTTCTGTACAGAATTCCTGATTTTAACAAATGATAAAAAGCATTTTGTAGTGATTTTTTTCATTAATCGACATGTTTATCATACAATCTATAATAATAAGTCCTTATGTGTGTTTTTGACAGAACAGTGTCCAGTAAAACATTATCGGGGAAAGTATATTCGTTCGTTTGTTTCATTTATAAGTTTAAAACTTTGATTAAATGTGCATTTAGAAGGCGTTTTAGTGTAATAATAGGGACACGGAGACTATCATTTTGAAAAATGGCAAATTCGTTGGTAAGCTACTTATGAATCTAATGTACTAATAGCACATTTACCTTTAGTTTAGTCTTTCAAATGCAAAAGTAGTACGGCATTTAGATAATTAATTCCGGATGCTACATATACCCCCAAGTAGTCAAAAAAGTAATTAGTTGATTTATTTAATTTACCGAACACCTTTGATTTCTGTTTTCAAAAAGCAGTTATTCAATCATCATTCGTAATAATGAAATCATAACAAAGTGGAATGAAATCTAAATAACTTATTAAGTACATATACGATTTTATATTACCGTGTACAATGAAATCCTTGAAATGCAGTCATTTACAGGAATGCATAAGAGTAATAATAAGAAATAATAATGCTGTTCTGATTCAGGTCTAAAGATCGTCGTCGATTGGAATTGCTTCCTAACGTTTCGTCCGTCCATATCCAGCGTCGGAGATGGAAGGACTTTGAAGAAGTTCGCCACTCGTGCTAGTCAATTCCAACCGATGACGGCTTTTAGATCGGAATCAGGACATAAGTCCATTTACTTGCCGCGGAAGCCTTTACCATTTTGTTAATATTTACTGTTTTTGATTTACATCGGTTTGTTGTAGATTCTAACCCATTTTACATCTTTTAAACAAAACAAATATAACTCATCCAAAGAGCGGATGCGGATGGTTCTGTTATCAGTGGTATTTTGTACTTATATTTTAATTATAGCGTTTATTCGTTTCGTAACCTAATGTTTCCGTCGACAGACACATCCTATGACTTTATGACCGCGTCAAAAGATTGCTGATTAGGGGATCGCAAGCTAGATATACGTAGGTATATCGAGGGTAGGCGCGTTACAGTTAGTTATATCCTTTAAAGGAATTGGCTGAACTTCAGAAAGTCGGATCATGGAAGAGGGTAGCTGAACAAATTATCATTGCAAACAGATACCCACGTAGAACCATAGATACGTGGAACCAAGAACACTAAGGGTAGGAGTAAAAGCGCATGACTTGCTTGTGGTACGATACGAGACGTAATAGCGTTATCAATTTGTGCTTAGTGGTTCGCTGCGCAGTAAAACAGTGCGCATTTGTATTGGATGCGCAGTAGGTCATCGCGCACCGGACCGTTTCATTTTCTGTCCCATATTACTTATGATGCTTTGCAGACCCATTGGATTCGGATTAAATTATTTACTGTCTCTCTAGCGAGGAACATTAAACATTATCAAGTATGTGTACGTGTAGTGATATGTCAAAAATTGAATAAGATGACATTTGAAACGATTAATCGTCAATCTGTATCTCAATCGAATGATTTACATCCAAATTAACCGATTCACCTACATTAATTTTTTATGGCAATTGTTTTTAAACAACCGACTTGGCAATAGTCCGAACGTAGATAATACGTAATGTTCAAAGTGGAGACACGACGGACACGACCGGCAACTGTCCGCTCGCAGATATTAATGGTCGTGCCGCGTGCAGCCCGTCAACGCCGTCCATGATTAATGTTTCAGCGAGTGGCCGGCCATATGAGCCCTATATGCGCGCCGCTATTATAAAACTATTAATCAACACTAGCGGCGCATCTGACGCGTCGACCGATCGTAAATAATTCCGGTTGTTGGTTGTGGTGTAACATAGCCATGGTACTGTAGTATGCACGGATGTAGTGCAGTCCGGTTAGTGCCCGGAGCGATCTTTTTTAACGGTTGCTTTGTGGACGTGAACGTGTGGGGGTGGCGAACGCGGTCAATTTATAACGATCTCAAGTATGAATCAATTTGATTTTTGTGACAACAGACATCATGCATTTAAATTTATTTATCACTAAAACAAGGAGGCGTTTGAGATAGCTCTAAATAAAATGGAAGTGGTGATGACAAAACAGTATTGTATAGAAATAAATAAAAGTAAAACTAAAATACTGGTATGCAAAGGAAGAAAAAGTAGGGAAAGAGCGAATATAACATTAGGAGACGAAAAATTAGAAGTGACTGATTTTAGTTATCTGGGAAGTCAGATAGGTCAGGACGGAAGGAGTAGTAGGGATATAAAGCAGAGGATAGCGCAGAGTTGAGTCGCCTTTACTAAAAAGAAGTCACTTCTATGCTCGCGAACGGTTAATTTAGAAATTCGAAAAAGATTGTTAAAGATGTACCATATGTTTGAAGTACGGCGCTGTACGGGTGCGAAACAAAGACGGTGGGCGCGGCGGAAAAGAAAAGGTTAGAAGCGTTCGAAATGTAGTGTTACAGGTGAATAATGAGGATACCGTGGATAGAGAAGGTTAGAAATGAAGAGATATTGGAAAGAATAGAAGAACAGAGGATTCTATAAAAGTCAATATGAATTATGCGAGATAAGTTGGTAGGACTAGGACACCTTCTCAGGTATGAAGGTCTAGTTAGAGATATATTAGAGGCAGAGACAGGAGTTAGAAGGGATAGAGGTAGGCCTAGATTAGATTATTGTTCGTAAATAGTTAAGGATGTGGGTTGTTCTAATTTTGGGAAAATGCGAAGGAAAGAGTGGAGGTGCGTGTCCAACCAGTCTTAAGACTGACGACCTTATGATGATGATAATGATCACTAAAACTTCGTAGATGTACAAATAGATAATCTTAATATCGAAAAGTTGTGAGTCTTACGGAAATGTGTAACGATTGACGTTTAAAGGATTCTCATTGCAAATTCCAATTTTTAAATAGTCTGAAAAGTTCGGCTGTTTTTACAAAAAAGTCCTATCTAGATAATATAGAATGAACCATGCGGGAATACGTTATACCCTTAGGCAGAAGGGTGCCCCGGATTCGTATATGATCCGGTAGGCCTCGCTGGCTGGCTGGCTGGCTGACTGCGACATACGACTCCTGTATACTGTCGCTATAAATCACGTTTTAAAGGTGAGAACGTGGGCTATTTTCTCTTTGATGCTCCCCCTCACACGTGACTCGTGCACAGATTTCAAAAGCTTCCGTATTGTTGGAGGAATAAAGAATTTTATACTTAATACATATAATGGAAAGCAAACGTAGACGTGTATTGTTGTTATTTACATAGATACATTTAGTATAGTTTACGTTTCCTTATTTTAAGAATTTCAGCTATACCTAGTGGGAGGTAGCTTATCATATATAACTACCTAAACATGCATAAAACAGAATACATTTGAAAACACCTGCTTTAAAGCCATAATAGCCTAAAGTGGAAGAATTTTTTTTTAAATACAAATTTCACAATCCTAATTAACTAATATTATGAATGCGAATGTAAATTTGTTTGTTTATTGCCATTCCCACTTTTAGCCCCTCAACCGAACATCATGAAATTTTGTAGACACATTGCCAGAGGTACAGAAAAGGACATAACGCACCTTTTATCCAGTTCAACCTAGAAAATTAGAAACTAGTTTTATCCTGATTATCCTGGTCGATAATCTTTGACACGTATTTCGGACAGGACATGTAAAAACTTGTAACGTATAAATGTGGAATTAAAATTTACATTTTAAATTTAAATTATTTTGATCCACAGTAATTATTATCAAGGTTACTGAAGGTTTAATTATACTAGCAATACGTGTAATATTATATTTAATGTTTGAAATATATATCTACCTACCTACCTATAGAAGGATATAAAATTACCGATCCTTTCTGCCCTCCAATTAAATCCACATAGATGAGAAGATTGAACGTCCATCTATGTAAGCTTGTTATTTTCTCATCCTGATTGAGAAAAAAGCTTTTTCTTCTAGAAATTTCCGTCAGTTTGGAAAAATCCATTTCTAGATGTCTGTTATCTCGGCAAGATCTTTTGCACTCCGCCGTCGAGTTCTTCCGATTGTTTTCGCAGTATAATCCCATCATCCCCAACCACCAAAGAATAAGGATCACACATTAGTTGGGCCCTAACAGTTATATATGTCATTACTGACTATTTCCAATTAAAGATATCTGACATGGTTTTGCATTTCTTTCCTTGTTGTATACAAATGCAACAAAATCAAAACTAAATTGGAGTGTAAAGTTGTTTACACTTTAACCAAAATTTTAAAAATAAGTAGCTTTTCACACCAATTTATAATATTATGAGTAGCCTCTCTTTATTATTATTCTTCTCTACAGAAGTTTACGTTATGCAGTTTCTGCCTGATTAGGGTAAGTCGTATCTTCTAAATTAATCTATTTTTAAAACACATTGTCTAGTTAATGCGTTCAGTAAATTAGAATTAGAAATAAAATTCGATCGAAAGAGAGAAAGAGAGAGCGCTATCAATAGCTGCAGTATGGTGGTTGCGGGGGTGCGCTGGTAGCAATGTTGGTCTTTAGAGGCCAGCAGTTTGCGGGTCTTCGCCCTAAGAGATTAACTGCGAGTGCAGCCGGCAGATACAGATAACAATGCGCTCTAATCCGTATAACAACATTAAATACGACTTCAATTTGCCGCTTTGTGGATCCTGGAATGATCCTGGATGGCGCGGCCGCAAGCTCTCGACAAGCCGCGAACTGAACCCATCCCATCCCGTCCTATTCTCATCCCATCCTACTCCGTCCCATAAATGCTGCCCGCGGTTCTGCGGCGTGAACATCACCACTACGCCACACCACGACTGGACTAACGGGAAAAGCTTTATTTTAATGTCGTTCCTAAGAAAAATTACGCCGCATAAGGTTTCCGTATTGCCCTGATTTTCCGTCTCTCTTCTGCAGAAACATTAACACTTTTATTTGCATCGCAATGTAAGAGAATAAGAATTTAAACTAAGATATGTTTAATTTTTCGTATTTTTGACGTGACAACGTCTTATAATTCGATAGAGCCGGCTGAACGCACGAAAAAACATGATTCATGCGGCGTTACCTCGCTCTGAGGCGTTCCATTTAAGGCTTAAAGTGCAAGCGAGAGCGCAGAACGAGCGACAAAGAGGCACAATCGGCCTCCGCGTTCGGCAGCGTTCGACATCTGTCTCTCTCCTACTTGAGTGAGCGATGCGTCCGCGTTATACAATAATACATTTCCATTTACCTCCTTCTCTATATCCATACAAAATATCTATCAAACAAATAAAATTAAAATTTTTGTATTTGTATAATTTGTAACAATTCCCTAGTAATCCCATGCTGGTATAGCGACCGTAGTCGGCCGCTAAAAACGCAGAGAGCGTTCTTATCTTTTGTTTACATCCACATAGGTAGTCAGTAAATGTGGTAACCTTTACCGTTTGTTGTTTGATGTTAGCCAGGTAGGAACGTAAGCGTGTGTAGGTACGTTAAAATGGTTCAGTTACAAAGTGATATTCTCAGTAGCAACTGTGTTTAGTAAACTTTTGAATAAGGATGATTCCTAGATTAACATTTACTGTTAAAGAAAAGCGGAAATCGTTTCAAACTTGAAAAATAGTGAAAACTATACATACGTGTCTGTATCTCTTTACCTTTGCCTGTAACAACTTCCGAATATAACGATGAAATTGCAGTGGTCTTCGCATTTCCTTAAAACTAGAACATTCCACATCCTTAACTATTTGTAAACGTACTATTAAGCAAGTCTGTTGTGATGACCTAAATATTCCAACAATTTAATGGCTTACACGATTTACACTTTATTAAATCGAATTGTTTTCACTCACGAAAACCTAATATAATCGTTATTGGCTAAATAAAGACTTGAATTATGATCAGAAGATTAAGTGTGAATGCCTGGAATTTACTCAAAAATATGATAACGCTAATAAAAATGTTTACTTATGAAGGTCTATATACCTCTGACTCCTCTTAACTCCTGTTTCTGCTTCTAATATGCCTCTAACTAGCCTCTCATGCCTGAAAAAGTGTCTGTCTTACCAAGCTATCTCGTCAATTTCTTATTGACTTCCATAACGTTCTCTGTTCTTCTGCTAACGACATCCTCGAAATGAAAACTATAATTGAGTACTGTGTATCTATGTACCTGGGTGTGGTATATGTGCGATACATATAATCGATACAGTTTCTTTGTTTATTTTGGAAGTTGTTAATTATTTAAAGCTATTAGGTAGCGCGGATGAAATTTTGTTGGGATGGTTTAAGTCGTAACAATGTCAACGACTCTGCTTAATTCCAGTTTTAAATTTCTTCGAGGGACAATAAGTATTAAAAGCAGCTTCTCAAAGTATTTATATTACAATAAAAGGGTCCCTCTTGAGCGGAGCGGGTTTTTTCCAAACTTTTTTATTAGCGTTCGTTGCCGTTCAAAACATTTTCTTTTACGAAATACCGAGAAAATAAAAAAGAAAAATTGGACTTTCTTAAATAAAGCAATGCGCTGTGCCTATCAGAAAAGTTTCTGACTTTCGTTATTTCTGTTTTCTTTTCCTACCCCATCCATGCTCATTTAAGAAAAGTCGTAAAATTTTAATTTAAAATCAAATTAGGAAGCGGCTGGAACGTTCTGTTCCTCATTTATTGATTTAATGTTGAGCGACATCGCATCTTTTCCTCCTTTTTACATTGGCACGCGTCCCCTTTTTTTTTGTCTTTCCTTCCAAAAATAGACGGGACGTTACAAGACTAAACACTTTCATATCATAAAACATCCTCTCCTGTCACTGATTCCTCATATGTGTAAAAACCACGAAATGTTAGGGGAGTTAGACCTATATACGAACATAAATACTAGCACACATACGGTAACTTTCAGTTCCGCCGTCTTTTTCTGCCATAATAAATACCTATTTCTCATTTTTTTATGTTCTATTATTTCGGTTTCTTTGGTAAGAATCAAAACCTTTTTCTTTCTTATTTTAGAAAAGGTGGGGCTCTTAGAAGAAATATGAGAGGTGTTTCTGTTTTTAATTTAAGGTAAAAAAGTCACTAATGTATTTCGTTAAAAAAAGGCTACCTTAGAATTGACGTAAATTTCCCTTTGTCCGCCGTTTGAAACTTATCGTTAGTAATAACCATTTTAACCAAAAACAATCAGTTCATGTTTCAAAAAATGAAAATTGATAAGGGACTATCCATAAATTATGTAACGTAAAATTCATTATTTTTGATTTTCCCCCAACCCACGTAACCGAAAAATAGCAATCCGTCAAATGGGCATACACCATCTGGTGGCAAAATTTATAACTCGAATGAGGGAAAAATTTACATAGGAGCTGTGGACGCAAATTGTAAAATTGTTTATTAAAATAATAAAACACGTTAGAAAAGTAAAAATATATTTTTTTGATGATGGAGTCGACGAAGTTTTCTTCTAAAGTTAAATCAAATAAAAAGTTAATATGTTCAGTGAAAAGCTGCAATAGCACTTCAGACATAGATCTTCACTCTTCACCTACATTAACCACTTTCCAATAAAAACTAACCGTTTTATATATGTAAAAAATATATTCGGAAAATTAGACAGAAAAGTAAACTAATAGTAGTTTGGATGAAAGCAGTAGGTATCAACGAAGTAAATTGCAGAATAAAAATTTGTTCACGTCATTTTAATGCACATAATTATATTTCAGCAAGTATTTACGATCAGCCATAACCTTAATATTTAAAACTAGAATCATACTAAAATTATAAAGTGAGAAATTATTTATTCCTGTGTAATTGATTTAACACAATTCTAATGATACGATATAAGTATTTTGAGGTTAAGAACCTACCTGCTGCAATACAACAAAGTTGCAATAATGTGTTTGCAACGTTCTCTTAAATCGGCTTTGCACGTGCAAGTCATTGATATGATATTGCTTAAATCACCCAGAATCACCTCACCAATTATATAACGTGAATCACTTTTTAAATCCGAAGTTTGTAAAAAGTAGGCAGTAAACTTGACGGAATTTGAAGGCTAGCTTCCGGATTTGTTATTTCCGAATTTTATAATGTGATTGGCATTAAAAACACGCTCACCTTCAACGAAATTTCCTTTCCGAGGCTTTGTGTCAGCCCAATCACATATTGTGTCAATACTTATCATTTTATCGTAATTTAAAAACTTGGAAATTGCCGGTACACTATAGGAAGTACGATAAATTTTCCCTAATCGACGCCATGTTTTTAGGCTTCTCCCATTTGACGGATCCCAATAGTTACAAACTGAATTCCAAGCTAATGATCTATAATCTAGAAGGACGTTTTATACCAATGATATAAGTCTTTTTACTCTTTTTTAAAGATTCGTATTTCAGCCGTCAAATTGTTGTGAAGGTGTTATATCCTACGGTGACAAACAAAATTGAAATGTATAGCCCTATCGGGTACGGCGAACATTCACGTCTTGACAAGCGATATTGCTTGATGTATCACGGTCATTCTGTCAAGGGACGCTTGCGTGTCCTAACCCTCCGAAAAAGAACTAATGTAATAGTTTTATTGCAAGAAAAAATGCGCACCCGTACGCCCTGGGGATTTCTAATCGCGCTTGATAAAAAAATTCCCCGTACTTGCACAGATTTCCCGATATATCTCATAAAAATGATCGGAAAAGAAGTGATTAGTCACGTGGAATAATTGATATACCCGTATACGTATAGATTATGTTCAACTGAGTCATAATACACTAAATGTTATGTTTATAGAAAGCAGTCGTTAACAACGGTTAATTTTATTGATTGTCCCAAAGAGTGACACTTTCGGTAATCATATAAACATGTGTTTTTTTAGCATTTTTAAAAGTCGAGGCTGATCCGATCAGAATTAAAAAGTAGTAATAGTGGGGCCGGTTGAAATCGAAACGACGATGCTATTGTTCCAAGGAATAATCACCAGCGATTTTGTATCGTTCTTGTGAAGGGAAGAGGCAAATTGTCATAAAATTGGGAAATTGGCTTTATTATTCTGCATAAACTTTTAAACATCGTCCATATTTAGTTCTGCAGCAATCACACGCACCTGATGAACTATATTTCGCATATTGAATGCTAGTGTGAAAAGTAACATTATATATATCAGATATATATACAGTGGAAACTCTTTATAACGTCACTCGATTTAACGACAAACTCCTTAAAACGTCGAAATTGCTTGACTTTGGTTGGTTTACATTGTTTTCTATACAATATTACACTCTATATAGCGTCACGCTCACTCTATTTAACGACAACAATGCGGCATTATAAATCATTGAGCAGTACTTT
>NW_020438912.1:28707-35129 GCF_000699045.2 Agrilus planipennis | reverse complement strand
ATTATTACATCATATTTATTGTGCTCTTTAAATGTTTTGTTTCAAGATTAAAATTTTATTTGTCAATAATAAAGAGTTTCTAATATATGTAAATGTACAGAACTATATTTGCAAGAACACGTTTTGAGGAAAATGCAACCTACATTTGTATTGTGGAGTGGTCATATCTTGACGAATTATCGCTCATAAGAATTACGTCGATTGTTCTCACTTAGGGTATCCAAAAGGGCGACAAACCCCGGAAAAAATTTGTAATTGGTCTTTATGTTTCAAAGAGTAGTGCTGCATTAAAAATTTACAGCACTTGCAGTTTATTACAGTTAGTAGGTACCTAACTTAAAGATAAAGTGTAATTATTATTAATTGCACTCATGAAATTATGTCTGAGGTACATTTACAACAAACTTCATAAATATTAAAATGAAACTTTTAACGACTGTCCACAAATTAGCCTCGCAACTAAACAGCCCATTTATCTTTCAAATAAGTAGACGTAAATATTTTAAGGGTAATTATACCCTACGGTGTATAGATGTACTGCACAATTAAGTTCGCACATTATGCTGATTTAGTTAGTGGAGCAAAAGGCGCAGTTTTGTTCACCTTTTCAAATGATTATTATAAAGCAGTGTTATTTTCTGTATCTAAATAGGCACCTTCTTTAGTACCCCTAATAAGCAAAAACAATCGAATGATGACAGCACATTAAAACTGTTGGTACGACTACGGCCATCATCATAAGGTCATGAGTCCTAAGACTGGACGGACGCGTACCTCCACTCTTTCCTATCTTAAGCTAATTTTGCATTTACTTAATCCTTAACTATTTGCGAACAGTAATATAATCTTGGTCTACCTCTTAACTCCCGTTTCTGTCTCTAATAATAAGTCTCTGACTAGACCTTCAGGCCTCCTCTGTTCTTTCCAATATCTCTTCATTTCTAACCTTCTCTATCCAATGCATCCTCATTATTCGCCTGTAACACCTCATTTCGAACGCTTCTAACCTTTTCTTTTACGCATGGCCCACCGTCCATGTTTCGCACTCGTACAGCGCCGCGCTCCAAACATTCACCTTTAACAATTTCCGAATTTCTATATTAATGGTTCGCGAGCATAGAAGTGACTTCTTTTTATTGAAGGCGACTCGACCCTGCGCTATCCTATGCTTTTTATCCCTACTACTCTTTCCGTTCTGACTTATCTGACTTCCTAGATACTTACCTAAAATCAGCCACTTCTTCCAATCTTAATTTCGTCACCTATATTTATATTCGTTGTTTCCCTATTTTTTTTTATGTAACTACAAATTTACGGTTTTCAGATTTTTCCCGTTATTACTTCTTACCCTATTTCATGATTGTTTTGATTCCCTCGCGGGTGTCAAAATAGGCATAAACGGCGGTATCGTTTGTTTGTGTTAACATTGATTTTTCACAGTTCCAAGGGATTGTAGATCTGAGTATTCGATAATTAATTTCAACTTGATACCTCCACGCGTTCCTAAGTCTTGCCAGACAAACAGACGAACGCCGAATAGATCCTGTAAGGGTTCATGTTTTCCTTTTGAGGTGCGGAACCCTAAACACAGCACGAATGTATTATTTATTAGACTAGTGAAAGTGCAATTTTCAAGACCCTCATTGAAATATGCTGCTGTCTGTTTGAGTTTAAAAGATACGAGATGAAGCAAACCTGAACTTGATCTTGGTTTCGACGTTGTTCTCTCAATCCTTTTCAAATTTTCCCTTAGAATGCTCCTTCAAATTTTGTTAAGTTATTCTTGAACTGTAACTGCTGCTCATGGTAACATTGAAATGTAAAACTTGCAGCTATTTGATAGTAATACATCATATAAAAATGCATCATGATCTATCGAATGTAGCTACTCATCATAAAATGAAAATATGATTCATGAAACTAAATTTTTAAGGATATTTCTAATTTATGAAACTTTTAAAAAGTGTTTAGAAAATAAATCTATATTTGACTCAAAGATTATATTATAATCATGAATTAAACGTCTTAAATACTCCAGTTAACAACTAGCGTGATTTATTGTACTGTGTTTACTTATTTTTCTTAAAGGAAACGGAACAAGTATTTTACATTAGGTACTTTTACGTAGTTGGTCGGACTTGACTGTATTCATTACATAATGTTATCGTTCTGTGGAGCATCGTGTTAGTTTTGTCAGAGAATAGTAGTTGACAAAGCTACTTTATTTATTCGTAGCATTTACAAGTAAAAGATGTACCCGAGTTGTACCATAAATGGTCAGGAGCGAAAGATTTTTACCCGCGATTTCTGTTCGCGTGGGTGGACTTAGTTTTCGTGGTAAGGACATTAATGCACGTCGACTAAAAGTAAAATCTTTCTCATATAAATAACGCCTACTTGTTACCGGACATAGAACGGTTTGTGTATCAGATACAGCGAGTAATTAGCACTAGATGTTGACTCCCAACTACGGCAACCAGATCGCTCCCGCTAGTAATAGTGCGCGTGACACAAAGTTAAAGGATAGCACTGGCTTTTTACTCCACTTGTTGTCGCAGTTACTGCTACTGCGAACCAATTTTCATTTGCGAATCAGGGACCGGGCTTACGCTGTAACAAAGAATTAGAGTGATCGCTAAAGTACTTTTAACAGAAAACTAATTAAAGAATTAATACATTGATCATTAGCTGAAAACAATGAACATCTTTGGAATTGCAATAGTGTAAACTGTGAAAAACAAAAGTTCACATTATCGAGGTTTTTAAGGTCACTGTATCTGATAGTTTAGTTACTTCATATAGTCATTTTTTTGACGTGACAACGTCTTATAATTCGATGGAGCCGGTTGCACGCACGAAAAAACATGACTCATGCGGCGTCACCTCGCTCTGAGGCGTTCCATTTAAGGCTTAAAGTGCAAGCGAGAGCGCAGAACGAGCGACAAAGAGGCACAATCGGCCTCCGCGTTCGGCAGCGTTCGACATCTGTCTCTCTCCTACTTGAGTGAGCGATGCGTCCGCGTGGACAGCTGCTATACAATAATACATTTCCATTTACCTCCTTCTCTATATCCATACAAAATATCTATCAAACAAAAAAAATTAAAATTTTCTTTTGAAAAATGAAACCATTCCATCAGTATTTTCTTATGACGTTGTCACGTTCAACTATCGTCAGTAAACCGACTTTACAGACAACCGATATTTTTTTGATAGTTTTTAACCTATACTTTGAAGACGCTTCCAACATTAAAGACAGAGAGACAGATTACAGAGGACATAGCAGTACTAAGCATCTAGCAAGAAGAAGTTGGAGACAGTCAAATAAAATGCGAATGGTACTGACCTATTATATAAAAATAAATAAAAGTAAAGCAAAAATACTGGTATGCAAGGGAAGAAAAACTACGAATAGAGCGAATATAAAGATAGGAGACGAAGGCAGATTTTCGGTTTCTAGGAAGTCAGATAACTCAGGTTGAAAGGAATAACAGAGATATAAAACAGAGGAAACCGCAGGGTCGAACTACCTTCAATAAAAAAGTCACTTCTATGCTCGCGAATTTGTGATGGGCGCGGTGGAAAAGAAAAGATTAGAAGCGTTCCAAATGTGGCGTTATACACGAATGATGAGAATACTGTGGATAGAGGTTAGAAATGAAGATGTATTAGAAATAATAGGAGAACAGAGGACTCTATGGAAGTCAATAAAAAAATAGGCGAAATAGGTTACTTAGAACACCTTCTCGGGCATTTGAGTAGATTTTGTCAGAGACATGATAGAGGCAGAAACAGGAGTTAAGATGAATAGAGGTAGACCTTGATTAGATTACTGTTCACGAACAGTTATGGATGTGGGATATTGCAGTTGTAGGGAAATGCAGAGATTAACTCAGGGTAGGAACAAGTGGAAGTGCGTGTCCAACCACTCTTAGGATTGATGATGATGGTGATAGTGATTTGAGTTTTTCCGTTATGTAACGCAGTTTACACTATAGTGACTGAAATGTATTGTCTACTAACGACATTTTCCACGATGTTTGTGTAGTTGCAAATCCCGACTTCTACAAGTACCTATCTATACCAATTATAGGTATTTTTTGTCATTTTTAGTAGAAGACATCAAAATTATATTCTCGAAATTTCTTTTTTCTCGTCCTCATTGTCTTTGCTTAATTCGATTTATTTACATCGCCAACGATGTAAATTAGCGTTCTTGTTTTGTCTCGACGGTTTCCACCGCGTGGGGTAAAAAAATGTAGGGTCGTCTCGGATCCCGCTTCGAGTGCCTCCTGACCATGCAGATTAGTAGCGCACCGAATGACTGTTTAATTTTCCGGAAGGAAATTCTACAACTTTTCCATCGCCCCTCGCGACGGCGCGTCCGTCAAAATTATGCCCTCTCGAGTTCATAACGTTCAATGTGGGCATCGGGAGTGTAAGGAGGGTGCGTCGGGTTGTGGTGGAGACGGAGGAGCATAGGGCAGCTTTAATATGAAGATTGCTCCAATTGATGGGCGAGGAGGCGCAACCACTTGGAGATGAAGTCATTTGCAAATGAACTCGGCATCCGTCTGCTGGTAATCATTAAGGGCATATTCAGAGGGAATAATTTCAGGAATTATCTTGACGAGCAGTGATGCGCTAGCGATGTTGCCAGACTGCCTGCCTGCCTGTCTGCCTCATTTCATCGTAAGACGTACAAATGCATAATTGATTCCACCAGCTTTTCGCTATTAATCAGCAAATGCAGGTAGTTGCGGAAAATTCTCGACCCTCATAACGTTCTCTGCGCCTGTTTCACATTATTCCTTTGGCTAAATCAAGCTTCTAGAGTATTTTACAGCTCTAAGGATTTAGCTACATACACACAAAGGTCTACTTTGAAAATAGGTATGTAAAACAACCAAGCATCTATCTAAAAATGTGAAACTTTTATTTTCTCGTATTTTTAAAGATATGATGAAGTTCAAATCAAATTGGTAAAAGAGAATATTTTTATCAATTAAATTTCGTATATTTATAAGGATTGTTCTTTGGATTTCCAAAGTCAGGATATCAAATGATTTCAGTTATTTTCACAGTATGTAGAAGTGGTCCTCTCTAAGGACATACTAATGTGGTCAATAAGTAGAAAACGTTTGGTGAATGATGCTGTGGTGTCATCTCGGTACAAAGTAAAGTCAGTTCTCCTGATGCTTCAGCCATTTTATGTTTTCTAAATCTGTCTGCGTGTTACCAACATGTAAAAAACACAGACAGCATTGGGCATAATGGGGAGTAATTCCATCTATTTAAAGGACGATTCCTTTCTCGGGGCAGACGGTTTCCATCAATGTCGCTGCAAGAAAACTGAAACGAATTTTGCTTAATTAAATATTTTATCCGGAGCGATAAACAACAAAACGGTACGACAGGAGCTCTAGCATTGTCTTGTATCTGCATTTTCTCTACCCGTTCCCCTTCACCCATTCCCGCTTCCCACTATTCGTCCTGTAGCCCGCCTGTTTCTCTTCCCGGCAGCAGCAGCAGCAGCAGATATGGTTATTTTATTTCGCGACACTCCCTATCTTGGCCATAATTTGTGACGCTATGCGAATTTATGGTCTTTATTTTGTGAGCCAATTAATTAATTCCGTCCGCCATGTTAGCTCCGCACAGCGGCACAGCGAGCGGCAGCGAAATCGCAGCAGCCTGTGCCTGCCTGGCTGGCTGGCCCATTATCCAAGATTGTCATGGCTTATGCCGCGACGCGGCCCTATAAATCTCGCACGGGGCCCAATATTCCGGCCGAGAAATACTCTTAATATAAGCAAACCCGCCAGGAACAAACGCAAAGAAAAAGAAAGATGAAATGGCTGGATGGGAGAACAGGTACAACCGCTTCGCTCTGCGTCGCCATCGCCATCGAGAAAACTCAAGTGGGATTTAAATTTTGCATAAGTATACATCGGCGTATGAACCAGTTGAATCCATTTATATGCAACCATTAATATAGTAAACATAAATATAAAGCCAACTCATGCTTCTTGAAAGGAACGTAGGCAGTTGGAGCTAATTCTCTTAACGAGGCATTTCGTGTGGTCATAACTATTACCCTTTATACGATAAAATCTATAATATTCTCCATACGGTACATGCAGATTGAGAATTGAACATTCTATTACATGCAATCAACATCTTTTGAAAAATGTGACGTGGAATACATAAATTCGTCTTTTCATACAATTAAAAACAGTTTAAAGCCTCTAAGGAGTGCCACGCTTTGTTCAAAGGATTTTCAGAATTCAATTAGTTTGGGACGGTTTTTAGGAAAAGAAAATTTAGTCAAATAATTTTTGTTGTAATTAAAAGTTCTTATATTATTTTTAAATTATTAATTACAAGTTCTTATATTATTATGACTCTATGGAAGTCAATAA
>NW_020438912.1:17327-28695 GCF_000699045.2 Agrilus planipennis | reverse complement strand
ACAAGTTCTTATATTATTATTTCTTATATTATTTTTATAAAAAGCTCTTTGGGCACATTATGCATTAATTTATGTCAAGAAATCACTTTTTTGAGCAGTTACTTTTTGCTTATAAATAAAAAAATACTTTTGCTATTGTACGAAAATAAGTATAGATAGATATTTTGTGAATAAGCCTCTAACTCTAAGTCTCATTAGAGATTTTACATAAATTGTACAATGTATTTATCATATCAGGTTCAGTTATTTTGTCAACTAAGTAGGTAAATACATTCTGTCATTTCGAGTTATTACCTGACGAAAATTACTTCGACATTTTAATGGACAGTTGGAGTTTCTGGTACAATGGCAACTAAAAGCATTATTTTATGTGAAAACCACCAAGTAATTACGGCCAGTTAAATTATCCTAATGTAAAACGCATGTTTTGCAAACGATTTACCTACATATGTAGACTGTTGATATTGATGCTACAAAAACTCAACTGGATATTGTTCTTTCTCAATCTATTAATCATCCTCATTTCAACAAAATACTTCGAGAAATCCTGTATAATATTTAAATGTATATATGTTAATGGTTCTGAATTATACTTATTATATTCTAATTTAACTTAATTATTAATCACTACATAGTATAAAACAAAGTCGCTTTCCCGCTGTCTGTCCCTATGTATGCTTAAATCTTTAAAACTACGCTACGGATTTTGATGCGTTTTCTTTTAAAAGATAGAGTGATTCAAGAGGAAGGTTTATATGTATAATACATGCATAATACAGTAGGGAAACACTGATGATTTTAGAGGTTTCTAATGTGATGTCGTAAATAAACACATTTTTTGCGCTTACATTGCAAACGCTGGCTGAACCCTACGAGACAGATCAAAATAATGTACTACAATATTGTACATCTTAAAAGGGTCTACAAAAAAGTCCGTGATGGTATACGTCTATCTCTTAGGGATAACCCACAATAACCATTTTTATCCTTTACTTTTTATGAGAAATAATGACTTATTTACGAAGCGATTGTAGGCAATACAGCATTAATTCTTATCCAATTAAGTACCTTAAATACATTGTACATTTAATTTAGATCAATATGGCCCTTTACAGCATGTAATTTAAATGAATATTTTCGAAGACATTACAGATTTAAAATGCAGGGACATAGCGTTTGCGGCGGTACCGACCGGGAGGCCGGTTTGTATTTTCTAATGACAAAAACACTGTGAATGTTGTATATAAAGACATTCTGTAGTATATTTAGTATGTTCAGGGGGTATCTTTTGAAGATTTCCCCTTTTCGACAATAATCTAAACAAAACAAAAATATATTTAGTATCAGTATTGCACCCGTACGAAGCTGGGGCGGGTCACTAGTAAGTCATAATTTAATGTAAAGGCGAGGATTTTTATTATAATGTACCTAGTACCTACTTAAATTTTATACGTATCTCATCTTGTTCTTTTGTTTCAGCCTGCCAGTTAGTACAGACTAGCCCTCAAGATGTCCTGTGTGATTGGAGATGAAACGAACTTTTTAGATGTAAGTGGACACAAACCATTTTTATTTTACATTTTCTGTAACTCCCATTTTCCTACTAAACCTAAAACGTTTGTGAAAGTATGCGGTAAAGTAAATTAAAAAACCGGCTAATGAGGTGCCTACAAAGAAATTAAAGTATGAGTTGCTCAATTTTTGAAGCGATTAGTTACTCCTCAATAGTTCTTTCCCTTTACCAAAGTCGTCGTTATAATTAGATATTCAGTTTAAATGAGAAGAAGCAACTGAAAACATGAAATAAAAATCGGCTCCAGTAAGTGGCCCAAAATAGGTTGTAAAATGCTTTTCTACCACAGATGTTCCTTACCCATCGCATCGGTGGTAAACATATGCAACGGCACAGTTCCATCATTTGTTGAAAAAAGCCGCCAAACATTAATGTACTATTTAGATAAACGAGAAATAAAGATCTTGTATTTCTTCTGGCAAAACGAATAATTTACACATGCTTTGCTTTTCCGGTTGTACCCGATTGAAACAATCTTAACTGGACCCCGTGATCATTTCGCTCAATTTTAACAAGGGGTAGGTACTTAAGGGGTATGCCCCCCCCAATTCTTTTTTTCTGGGGCGCCCCTTTAAAAAAAAATCAATACTACTAACTAAAAGTACCATGTAAACTTTTACGACTGATGTTACTAGATGAAATATTCTTCGAGTTGAATTATTGTGGTCTAATTTGCCTTGAACTACCAGGCGTGTTATCTTCTGCTGTCGAAGACATCCTCAGTGGGGTGACTGATATACATACATATTTTGGTGAACCTTTACCAAAAAGATTTCGTTGATGTCATTGGAGATCTCTTCCTCAGCGGAAAACGGACGTCTGGTAGCTCATAAACTAGACCGTAGCAACTCAATCCGGAGAATAATTATCAATAAGGTTTAAAAAAGAAAATAAGGTCACATGGTATGTTTATCCATAACTCTTACCTATGATAGTAGTAGTGATTTTTAAGGCTGTTCTGCAATAAGGATTGGATCACGAAGTACGAGCAGTCAGAATCAAATATTTATTTCGATGTAGTCAGTAGTGGTATTATAGGTGATTAGTTCATTCATGTTTTTTCGTATTTATCGTGGGGTCCAGCTAATGTTCTGTAGTCCGTTCGGAGCGGATGAAATCCAGAAATCTGTACATGCATACGTACGTCTGCTATGTTTACAAAACATTTCAATCTTTACTCAATTTCTCGCTCGTGTTATGAATTCACGTTGAGTTCATAACAGGCGAGTTTTCAGAAATAATTGGCTTTGAGTAAATAATCCTCGTATAATCCGTTCATGCGGCATAAGAAAACATTTTCCACTTGATTTTACCGTGCAGTCAATTTATCATTCAATTGGATCTCTGCCAATAAAGTACCAATCTCTTAAATAGCCTGTTTTACTTAACAAACCCATCCGAATTGAATTATTGTGATATTGGTATCATTAATAACATAATTTAGATATTAGCTTTTTGCAGCTAACATGTGTAGATTTATCATTTTTAGCTTTTATTGTTAGATTAATAAATTAATAATATAATATACAGGCGAATGATGAGGATACCGTGGATAGAGAAGGTTAGAAATGAAGAGGTATTAGAAAGAATAGGAAAACAGAGGACTCTATGGATGTTAATAAGAAATAGACGAGATAGGTTGGTAGGACACCTTCTCAGGCATTACATTAGATTACTATTCGCAAATAGTTAGGGATGTGGGTTGTTCTAATTGTAGGGAAATGCAAAGATTAACTCAGGATAGGAAAGAGTGCAAGTGCGTGTCCAACCAGTCTTAAGACTGACGACTTTATAATGGATTATTTTTGTCGTAATACATGAATTATATCTTATTTTATGAGATGAAAAAATTTGGGGGGATTTTTGATCCTGTGAATAATTTGACAATAGTTTAGTTAATTGGTAAATAGTTTCGCGGCCAGCAGGTGAATTGGTGCTGTTCTGATTTAGGTGTAAAGACCTTTGACGGGTGGAGTTGCTTCCTAAGCTCTTGCTAACACGAGTAGCGAGCTTCTTTAGTTAATCCCTGGTTTTTGGTAATGACTTAAATAAAATATTCTCAAAGAAGATCGAATTGTGTAATAGGCCCACTTTCGATACCGAATATATTATTATTTAATCAGAATCTGTAACTGAAAATTTTGACTAATTAGAAGTAGAAATAAGCGATTGGGTGGGTCTAAATGTCTGTATTCGAGTGTATAGTTGGTTGTATAGTCTGTTATAGCTAATAATATGTATTAAATGTGCATTAATTTCTAATAGTAACCTTTCCTTTTCGTCTATTTCTCTAGACGTAGTTGTCTAACATCGAATAACGGTGTATGTAATGTAACAGCCATGCCCTTTATTCCAGACATTACATTTTTGATTGTGTTTAATCGCATTGCCGAGGAAGCCTTTTGCATCGCTATTAACTCTAAATTTTGGTACAGGGTAGTAACGACGACCGCGTCCTTTGAATTGAATTAATAGCGTCCATCCAACGGCGGCGTCGTGGCCATAGTCGATGCGAATTCGCATGTACAAGGTTTCTTCAGAAAGTATCACCACAATTCGGGACATTTTTGGCGAATTGCTTCGCACAAATTGCGTATAACTTGCACGTAACCATAAGCAGACGATTCGTTACCAGTTATGACCCTCTAGAGCAAATTTATGTCGTCTCGGACGGAGTCCAACAACTCCTTAGCAATGTTAATGCGAAGGTGTTTTTGGTCGAAATTGAGCAATTTTGGTACGAATTTCGCGATGACCCGTCTCATGTCCAAATAATTGGGAAAAATCGAATCGCAGGAGCCAATCGATATTTTTAGGTCCTCAGCAACTTCTCTAACGGTGATTCGACGATTGGCCAATACTATTTTCTTCACTTCATGCTCGGGCGTCCGGCACGCTCTTCGTCGTTCACATATTTTCGGCCCTCTGTGAACATTTTGTACGACCGATAAACGTTGCTTCGGTCCAAGATAGCTTCACCATGTGCCACAAATCGAATATATGTAACCCGTGGAAATTCAAAATTCGCAATACTTTTTGAACAAACCTCGTATGCGACGTCAATTTCATTTGCTTTAGCGACATACTGGGATAGAGAGAGACAGGGGGATACGAGAGGGTGCAGATTTAAGTTATGCATTAGGCAGGTCGGACAACCCTTTCACGTCAGCCAATTGTCATTAGAGGATTGGAACGGGCAATTCTATCCACTGCGGACCAATTCATACAATATTCGAATGGATTTTAATCCGTAATAAGAGAGTAAAATGCGCCCGTGCTTGTCGCATTCGCTTTCTTATTCATTCGTCCATTCGTTGGTCGTTTCGCCTTTTTGTGTGTTCCTTGTTGTAATCATGATCCCGAAAATGCTAACGTTAGCGTAGTATAAAACAGGAAATGGTAGATACGAAATAAAGATAATTCACAAACGGAATTATCTGGGACGTGAAATTGCAATTTTATTATTTGTTAATTTTTTTTATGAAAGTATACATACAAAAGTAATTATTTCTCTTCTTCTAAATAACTTAATTTATACACAGAGCTTTTAATTGGTTTAATTGAGCTATTGGTGTTCGTATTTAATTAGTGCATTTTGGAGTTTTAAATGGGTACCTATACCTATACCTAATACGTAAATCCAGTGTTGACACCATCTCTGGTTCTATCTTCCTATCCCTTAATCCTTTTGGAATATTAATTGTGGCAGAATTGGAAACATGTTTTTGCAAAAATCATCATAAAAATAGTACATTATCATCATAGCTCTGTCTCGGCGATTTTCAAGTTTAAATTAATTATCCTGGTTGATTAGGTTTGTTTTTTCGTAAATTATCGAAAGTGTAAACTTAATAGGTAATGGGTCACTTCAATAATTTCCGAATGTGATGTCTCTAATTAAAGATAATCACTATATATTAAATAAAATATATACAGAACTATATACAAAAATGAATTTGGCGGTAACAATTGGTCGGTTGGTTGGTACTCTCTCGGCGAGTCAGTTAAGTCACTCTCTTAGAATGTACTTACACTGGTAAAAACTGGTACTCCGACTTTCTCCTTTGGCGAAAAAAATTTCTAAAGGGGGTGAAATTCTTAGAATCTTTGCCGTTAAAAACATACACATTCAAAGCTGAAGGTTCAAATGGTCATAAAACATTAAATGATTCCTGGTTTATGTACCTGAGGATGATGCATGATTTATATAAGGTGTTGGTGGGTGACAGTTGCTCCTTCTCTTCCCTCAAATATTGTTCCTTTTGTGAGTTTCACATTCAAGTAAATTGTAACTAATCATCATAAGGTCGTCAGTCCTAAGACTAGTTGTACATGCACTTCCACCCTTTCGTATTCTGAATTAATCTTCTCATTTCCTTAAAACTAGAGCAAGCTGGGTTACACTACGTTGTGATTTACAGTTGGAAAACAATCGAATTTACAAAATTCGCATGAAAACTTTACCAATTCAAGAAGCCTTTAGCCAAAAGTTAATATCCATCATTCGACCTTGTGCAGCTTTATTAGCTGATTAATTTTTAGACCAGGTTTTCAATACCAAATCCTAGTCAAAATTCATATGTATCAGTAAATCTGATAATACCTCTATTGCTCCCATTATTTTTGTTTTAATAAATTATCCTTATCCTTATACATAATTGCTAAGTACTCGTTGAACTGGTAAGCGAACTCTAATACAAAAAATGTGACAAATGCTTCGGCAGATCTAGATGCCCATGTGTGCCTAACTACTTATTATATAAGTTACGTGATACTTTCTTATTAATTGACATACTCGCACAAACATAGACGGACGGACATGTGTATAGATATGTGGACAGTTGTGTGTTTCCAGCAAACTGGGTAATATTTTCTTATACGGCCTAACCGGCAATTAATGCGATTTATTGTTTGTGCGCTCTGTGAAAAATAAAATACGCACAACAACGGCCAAATACGCGCTAATTTAAATAGTTGCAGTTTCACGGCGCGCACTAACAGAAATACCACATCGGCAAAAACAGAAAATATTGCTGTATAACGCGCGTCGCGTCCATCCAATTCACGGAATTATAAAGAACGTAATTCTATCGGGCTTCCTTATATGACATTTATGTCATCAGTTAAACCGTAGTTTATACGGTCGCTCTTTTAGATATGTACAATGTATGCCTGTTATGACCGTAAAGCACTTGCACATATCGTAACAGGAAGAGACCAGGCCAAGAAACGGGCCAGAGCACGATCTCGTTAGATTTTATTATTCCTTGAACTTGGAATAATTCGTATTTCGAATACGCGACTCGTTCCGTCGCGTCCTCTTATTTATAATGCGCGTTCCTTTAAAACAAACTCAAACACACAAGTCAATCTTCTTCTTCGTTTGTTTTCTATGGAAATATTAACGATTGGACATTGTTACCATGCGCGGGGAAACAATAATAGGAAGGCATTATCTTTAAGAATGGACGAATTTTCTTTCTTGTTTCCACTTGGAACTGCTGCGTCTTGAACACGTCCTTGTTAATTTAGGGAATACTTCATGGGTAGTACAGATAGAGTGAAAAGAGATAACCGAATAATAGTAACCGGTGCAGGGGTTGTTTAGGTACGCAAAAAATCAAGATTGGTTTTGTAACTGTCTGTTTGAAATTATACCTTTAAACAACGATCTTTGCATTTCTCAATTCCTGAGAACGTTGAACTTTCTTTGATGTCCGATGCTGGTAACATGCTCAAATTTTGCTTGTCTGCTTCTCTTTCTGTTGCACATTAATCGGTGTAATGTTTCTTTATTAGTGTCCGCTGCAATTCCTACCTGACATCTCTTTTCTCTGTTTACGATATTCACTACAACGTCCGCCGTGTGTAAAAGTAGGCGTTCTGTCAGCAACCGCTCTAGTCTAGTTAATAAGTTAAGAAATGTGACAGTTTGAACGTCCCAACTATACCTAATTCTTGTATAGGTAGTAGTATAAAGTAGATGAAAATAATATGATATTAAACTATAAAAAGCGCTCCAACAGAATTATCTGTTTATTTTATATGCATATTTTTATTTATGTTTATGTAATTTTGATACGATTTAATTTATTATTGAGCGCCGGAAGCCCTTATTCGAGATCTTGAGCAAGCAACCCTGACTTGTTGATCTTGATATTGTATCATTTCTCATAAGCGCGACATAACAAGGTCGATTTAGTCTTAACTCATGCGGCAACCCTTTTTCGTACCGGTAATTGTTTAGGTATTCAATTAGAGAAAAATAAAATCAAGTGTGAGTATAGGTCCAGCGTTCCAATAAAGGTTTCGTAGCGTTATTTGATTTCTCTTCGTTTTGATTAAGTAATCTCTTTTTGAATTTTTCGATATTCTCGATACGATACCACGATATCGACACTATTTTTTTTAGTGCTTTCACATAGCGCTATACACTTTGCTATATGATTATGGACCAAAACGTGTGATTATACATGATTAGCTTTTACACGATCTGATAGGAGTAGAGCTTTTTAATTTGATTTGTTTTAAAATCAAACCAAGTTGATGTCAGGTGTTTAAATTTCAAGCATTTGGAAAGTCAACTTAATTTATTCAAGAGCTCTTGATATTTTAATTAATCGTTCAGTGTGACGTTAAGCTTTGGCATAGCCATTTTGAAGTTCACGATGCATTTGTCTGTCGTAATTCCTTACACAGACTTTGTTATGACGTAGAATTACTCTAAATACTGTATAAAATATTTTTGCTATTCTGTTTTTATTGTAACATAACGTTGCTTCTATTATTTGATTATACTCTAATCGTGAGTACATATTAACCCTGATGACGGATAACGTGTTGGGCATTGCGAGGACTTTTAAAAACAGTTGGTATTTTGTGAATCACCAAAGGCTTCTTTAATCTCATAAAGCTTAAGTGAAAACTAAAATGGAAAACAAACATACGATATAACACGTGGAACGTCCCGCTAAAGTCCCACGGGATTTTTACGTACGTTACGCTGCACAATTCTGGACGACGAGAACAGAACGGCGAAAAGGGATGTGAAGAGAAAACATTTTTTGAATCCTTTTTCGTGGCGTAGCCGAACGTTTGGTTCACAACGATAAAATTTGTTTTGTCTATGTTTTTTTTTGTTCAAGCAATTGTAAGTAAATGTTCTCAGCGCAATTTATTTTTGTAGACACACTGATACTTTTAAATATTTGAGAGATTACGTTTACGTTTACATTGCTTATACGAATTAATCAAAACGCACAATGAACTCACTTTAAATAAAGAAAATACGATAATAGCTTGGGGAGTCAAGGAGTCAAGTTCAGTACGTAACAGGCGGGCTAAAAACATCGCAGGGTAGTATAGAAAAAAATTTTTTTTTGATAGAATTTGATTTTATTTTTCAATATAGTTCCCTTCGAGGGCAATACAACGATTAAAGCGGCAGACAATTTTTTGATACAATTTTTATGATAGTTGTCTTTCGCGTCAAAATGGGCTTCAATTTCGGCAATTACAGTCCATTTCAATTTGTTACAATTGTGACCTTGAACTAGCGAGCATCCTCTTGAGGTCTGAGAACAGAAATAAGTCGCTGGGAGGCAGATCTGGAGAGTACGGTGGATGCGGAAGCAATTCGAAGCCCAATTCATGGAATTTTACCATCGATTTCATTGATTTGTGACACGGTGCATTGTCTTGATGAAATAGCAGTTTCTTTTTCAAACAGCAAAAGTTCTTTCACTAAAAATGCTATAACTCGGATACTAATAGTGCAACAGCTGTCAAATTTATACACGTGTCTTTTGAAGTTTAGGGCTAACTAAAAATCATATGGATTTGATACTAGTAGAGCCATATATGGGTCAGCCTACGAACTTTTCAGCCCGCCCTTGTACAGTTCAGATGTCAACTTTCATTTCGGCAATGCCGACTACCCCGTTCATCGTTTCTACCGAACTTCACATTTATGTTTTTGTAAAGATTATACCTAACATATCCATTGCAACGACGTAAAAACTTCAAAAAACTGCACTGGCACGATGAACGTGTCTTCGATCGGTTTTTTCTCTTTTTGTTTTGTATAGTCGAGATGTCGGCCGATGGTTGCATCGGTAAACAGAGGTCCGCGGATCCGGGGGTGACACAATAAGGCGCTGCAAAACACATTCTCGCCTCCTACGTCGTTCTCGTATGAATATATTAACAACACATAAACATAATTTCGCGAACAAGCCAGCCTCCTGATAGGTTACATAGCGTTCATTACTTGAACGTGGAGCTCGAGAGAGCGGCGGGTTGCGCTCGTTGCTCGTGAGTCTTTCCGAGCTTCGGTTTAATTCAGAGGTCGCATCGGCCGGGTGCTTAGTCACAAGTTTTTAATTTAAAACGCAGCGCGACCGCGACCGGCCTGATACATTAGGCCTTTACTTCTCTGTTAGTTGTTATCAGTTCGTGTAAACTTTCTTTATGGCCTTGTGGCGCTCGTTTCATTATGCCGGGTGGCCCAAAGAAACTCGTTAAATTTGCATTCTGCATGAACGTCCATATTGCTCAACTGCGTCTCGTCCCCGTCCGTCGAAGGGTACATACAGATTTGCACACACACACATGCAGCGCAGGTACACACATCGATACATTCTTGTGTGATGCCAATTTAAAACTAGATTAAACTACACGACTATCGACGTTCTCATAAATAACGATGATTGATCTGAACGGGGTTGTTCATTAAAACTTCAGATGGTTTACTCGTAATGTACTTTTCCATATACCTACCTACAGTGAAACTCACTTATAACGTACACGTATATTACAGACTCACGCTTATAACGTACCATATCAAAAGTACATTCTTATGGAACATAAAATTTTTATAACATGCTTTATTTATTAGTTATATCTGGATTGGAGCGTCCAAAAAGAGCAAATATAACGTACTGTTTATTCATACTTTTTTTTGCAAAGAATTTCTTTTTATTTTCTGACTTTCACCGAAATATTCTCATATTTTCCCGGAGATTCATATGATAAAAAAGGATATTTCATTACTGTTCATTATTAATTGTCTTCTGGGTACTAATTCGTAAGGTATATGTACTTAATATAACTACTAGTTTTGTTAATGATAGACAATAGGAGTCAATCAGGGATGCACACTGTCACCGCTACTTTTCCAATCTACATACATCGAGGACGCGATCAACATCATTACAGACAGTACAACTTTAGGGATAGATATACAGGGGCAAATGATTAGTATGCTTAGATTTGCTAATGATTTAGCAGTATTAACATCTAGCAAGGAGGGCCTATAGATAGCTTTAAATAAAATGGAAGCGGTACTGACAGATCAGTACTGTGTGAAAATAAATAAAAGTAAAACTAAAATACTGATATGCAAGGGAAGAAAAAGTAGGGAATGAGCGAATATAAGGATAGGAGACGAAAAATTAGAAGAAGTGGCTGATTTTAGATATATATAGGAAGTCAGATAAGTCAGGACGGAAAGAGTAGTAGGGATATAAAGCACAGGATAGCGCAGGGTCGAGTCGCCTTTAATAAAAAGAAGTCAGTTAGTTTAGAAATTCGAAAAATATTGTTGTAGGTGTGTTTGGAGCGCGTCGTTGTACGGGTGCGAAACATGGATAGTGGGCGCGGCGGAAAAGAAAAGGTTAGAAGCCTTCGAAATGTGGTGTTATAGGCGGATGATGAGGATATCGTGGGTAGAAAAGGTTAGAAATGAAGAGGTATTGGAAAGAATAGGAGAACAGAGGACTCTATGGAAGTCAATAA
>NW_020438912.1:14045-16676 GCF_000699045.2 Agrilus planipennis | reverse complement strand
TATTTAGGGGAGAGGTGGCATGAAAGGGACATTTTTGTTTCGAGGATCCTAGTAATTAAATTAAACAAAATTAGGAAGCTCAGTTATGTCAGTATCGAAATAGGACAAAACAACAAACCATTCTTTATCCTTAGTTGTATATTTTTTAAACTTATGTATTTTGTCACTTTCATTAATAGAGTGTATTGAAAAGGACACGATGGTTTATGAAAGGGACAATACCCAATAACAAGGAAAATCAGCTTGTACTTTGCGATACACGTACTGATTATTAATCAATAGGTACGTGCACGTGTGCTGCAAGACTACATTTCTCAAAAAAATTAGAAATTAATAATTTACTTTTTGATTGTTAATTTTGATGTTGCTCGATTCCTTTACTGCTGAATTGTCTTTGATAATTCGCCTTACTTGCGTTAAACTTTATTTATTGTCTCGGAGTGTGTCTTTCTTTAATATATCTATCACATTTTCTAAAAGTAATTATCTTTTTCTGGGAATTCAGTTATAATTGGCGTTTTGACTTTGCGTTTCTTTTCTCCTATTTTTCGAGCTGTAGCTTTAGGGTACGGCCTAATCTGCTCTGGAGTTAGCGTAGGGTGTGGTGGATTTAAAACGCAAAATGCGTCACTTCACTATTGGAAGATCCAGACCGTGGTTCATTTGATGTAGAAGGTTCAATCTGTTGCTTACTAGGATTAATAGATTCAGTATATACTTCTACAGCATTGGAAGGTCTGGGTTGCGTTTCTTCGACATTTGTAATAAATTCATTTTGAGTGAAATTATCTATAAGATACTTATTATTTGCACTTACTTTATTAAAAATTTCGTTAGGACCAGCGATGTTTTGAGGTGACTGTGAGCGATTTGTGGTGAAAGAGACATCATTAACTTAAGAAAATATTGCCAACCACGAAAGGGTCAGCTATGAAGGGGACGTCCCTTTCATAACCGTTTGTTGTGTCCCTTTAATGACTATTACACAAAATTTAAAAATCTAACCTCTACTGTTACCATTTCATCTAAAACGTATCTTACCTATTGTTTATTTCAAATTGAATAAATAACTTATTACGGACAATTGCAGGCAGTTCAATTAACTATTTGGTACACACTACAGAAAGTTTGGAAATTATTAAAAAAAATTTACTTTTGAGCATGAAAAAATTCACAAGCACGCAATACTCGCGTCAGTGAAGAGACAGGACCGTGAATTTTGGTGCAAATTAGTGTGAATCGATGTTATCACACAACAAAAGTATTTCTATCCCGAGAAAATTTGTTGTTTGCCCGTAACTTGAGCTGACCTTTTCAATACGTGTCCCTTTCATGCCACCTCTCCCCTATATATGTAAAACCATCGCTATGTTTTTATAAAACACATTGATTTCCCAGCTTGTATAACGTAATTGAATTTTTATACATCTTGGAGATATAATATTAACAGTAAAATTACAAAGATCCTTGAATAGTAAGTAGTCTTTAAATTGGGTGACCCAATACAATCACCAATCAAGACTCTGTGTGAAAGGCAATCCAATTAAACTTTTCTGCACCAACCATATATAAATATATTTTTATTTACTTATTACTAATTAATGATTGTTAATAGTACATCTGTGCTTAAATTTTCTCAAAGTCAACGTATATATCACTAGAAAATCTGTATGTAAACGCTTTCGAATCCATTACAGGTATTCCAGTTTTCGAATTAATAGAAAACTTAAAATTTTTCAAAATATTTGCTAAGGCAAATTTCAGTTGCAGTAATCCAAATTTGATACCTAAAAACAATTTGCAGATGGTTAAATTGTTGGACTAAAAAGGTGTAATATTAATTGAGAGATTAAATTTATGTACGTTTTCAACATAGTCTTATTAGGAGTCAATCTAAAAGTCATATATTATGGCTACAGTTCAAAATATCATGAAGACCTTAGGATATTGACTGTTAACAATGCGACTCTATATGCAACCAGGAATAAAGCTTCTGATAACAGTGACGGCTAATAGTCTGTAGAGGTAGAAATGTAAAAATCAATGAACGACGTGAGTTTCTGTCACCACGCTACCCAAAGATAAGGTTCATGATATTTTGAACTACCTCCACCATGTGTGCATTAACCTATGCAATTTCGGGGTCCATCACTAAATGGCAAATACGTGCACGCAGGTCGTTTACTTTTATTTATTTCAGTAAATCGTTCAGGATCGAACACTTCCGGGTTGGGATAATATTCTGGATCCATGTGTATCCCCAAAATCGATATGCATGCTATTACGCCTTTTTCGATGACCACATTGGTGCCTTCTACGTGATAATCTTGTGCACATTTTCTGACCAGTGTAGAGACGGAAGGATACTTTCTTAATGTTTCTAGAAATATAAAAACTTTACATTTTTAAAAAATGCCATCGAAAGTTATGAACTTGTTTAGTTTAGTTTTTACTTTCAATCGATTTTTTGCATTATTTGCGTCGTATGAATTGGGACCACATATCACAAGTCAAAAAACTTGAGTTAAATTAGGACAAATAACGTCTAAATGACTTGACAATAAGGAAGACCAGACTGCTACTCCTCTTGTTAATTAAAACGCTTCGCTTAAAGTAAATTTTTATATATAT
>NW_020438912.1:0-13960 GCF_000699045.2 Agrilus planipennis | reverse complement strand
TATTTAGGGGAGAGGTGGCATGAAAGGGACATTTTTGTTTCGAGGATCCTAGTAATTAAATTAAACAAAATTAGGAAGCTCAGTTATGTCAGTATCGAAATAGGACAAAACAACAAACCATTCTTTATCCTTAGTTGTATATTTTTTAAACTTATGTATTTTGTCACTTTCATTAATAGAGTGTATTGAAAAGGACACGATGGTTTATGAAAGGGACAATACCCAATAACAAGGAAAATCAGCTTGTACTTTGCGATACACGTACTGATTATTAATCAATAGGTACGTGCACGTGTGCTGCAAGACTACATTTCTCAAAAAAATTAGAAATTAATAATTTACTTTTTGATTGTTAATTTTGATGTTGCTCGATTCCTTTACTGCTGAATTGTCTTTGATAATTCGCCTTACTTGCGTTAAACTTTATTTATTGTCTCGGAGTGTGTCTTTCTTTAATATATCTATCACATTTTCTAAAAGTAATTATCTTTTTCTGGGAATTCAGTTATAATTGGCGTTTTGACTTTGCGTTTCTTTTCTCCTATTTTTCGAGCTGTAGCTTTAGGGTACGGCCTAATCTGCTCTGGAGTTAGCGTAGGGTGTGGTGGATTTAAAACGCAAAATGCGTCACTTCACTATTGGAAGATCCAGACCGTGGTTCATTTGATGTAGAAGGTTCAATCTGTTGCTTACTAGGATTAATAGATTCAGTATATACTTCTACAGCATTGGAAGGTCTGGGTTGCGTTTCTTCGACATTTGTAATAAATTCATTTTGAGTGAAATTATCTATAAGATACTTATTATTTGCACTTACTTTATTAAAAATTTCGTTAGGACCAGCGATGTTTTGAGGTGACTGTGAGCGATTTGTGGTGAAAGAGACATCATTAACTTAAGAAAATATTGCCAACCACGAAAGGGTCAGCTATGAAGGGGACGTCCCTTTCATAACCGTTTGTTGTGTCCCTTTAATGACTATTACACAAAATTTAAAAATCTAACCTCTACTGTTACCATTTCATCTAAAACGTATCTTACCTATTGTTTATTTCAAATTGAATAAATAACTTATTACGGACAATTGCAGGCAGTTCAATTAACTATTTGGTACACACTACAGAAAGTTTGGAAATTATTAAAAAAAATTTACTTTTGAGCATGAAAAAATTCACAAGCACGCAATACTCGCGTCAGTGAAGAGACAGGACCGTGAATTTTGGTGCAAATTAGTGTGAATCGATGTTATCACACAACAAAAGTATTTCTATCCCGAGAAAATTTGTTGTTTGCCCGTAACTTGAGCTGACCTTTTCAATACGTGTCCCTTTCATGCCACCTCTCCCCTATATATGTAAAACCATCGCTATGTTTTTATAAAACACATTGATTTCCCAGCTTGTATAACGTAATTGAATTTTTATACATCTTGGAGATATAATATTAACAGTAAAATTACAAAGATCCTTGAATAGTAAGTAGTCTTTAAATTGGGTGACCCAATACCATCACCAATCAAGACTAAGTATTAAAACTGAGAATTATTTTTGCTCACCGTCAATAACTCTATTGAGGTATTCCATTTCAATAAGAGCCTCGTAAGTTATTACTCCATTATGTCTTTCCAAAACCGATGTCACCTCTTTGCGCAGTTTCTCTTGTATTTCAGGATTACAGCCAAGTTCGTACACGGCATCTGTTAATGTGGACGAGGTTGAATCGAAACCAGCGCTAAAGAGCACCGTTGATTGCACCGCAATATTAGTTCTTTTAACTCTCTCGTCTTTTTCGCTTTTCTCCAATTCCATTATCGATTGTAAGAAATCGTTATATTTTATATTATTTTTGATTCTATAATCAACGACTTCATCCACAATTTTCATAAAAAAATGTGAAACATCTCTGGGAAATACAACCAGTCCTAAAGACCGTGCCAAATTAGGAAAACCTCTGCTGAATGTTGCTTTTAGAAGTCGAAACAGTGAGAAATGGAATAACCGTTTTCCAAATTTTCTAAAATTGCAGTTAGGATATTCGAGGCTGTTGCATTCTACTCCAAGTGAGCAACTTCCAATAATATCTGTTATCATGCATCCCGCCAGATTTTTTATCTCAACGGGCTCCATTCTTTTTACATAATCGTCTATTTTCTTCACGAATCTGTCGTTATGAATTTGCAACAAAGGAAACATTGTTTTTAATTTATTTATTGTGAAAAGTGGTGTCAATTTAGTCCTCATATCTTTCCATTCTTGACCACTCGTGGTCAGTATAGTGAAACTAAAGGGATCACTTTTTTTGTTGTAGTACGCAAGGCGCTCGGAGAAATAGTTGAAATCTTTGATAAGGATGTTCTTGACAATGACAGGATCTATTGCTACATAAAGTGGAGAACAATATACGTATATTCCGCCTTGTTTTTGTTTGTTTTTCTTAAAATATTTGTATACGTCTGCCATTGCAGTATGTGCGGATGAGGTTTTATTAAACGGGCTTCCCAGACTTCCATAAGGAAACTGAGGGCGTTTTACGGCAATGTCGAAATCGTCCCAATACGTATACCTTTGCTTAAAAATTATGTATATTAACAAAATGCCCATTCCCAATGTCGCTAGTATGGTCATTAGCACTGATAGTAATATAGATTCCATGTTTTTAATTTTTAATAACGCACCTGCTTATACCGAAACCAAAACACTTATGTATACATACTTACTTATAAAATCTATAATAAGGATATATTAATGTGTACTAATTGAATATTATCATATAATTTAATCAACAAGTATTGTTAAAAAATGATGTTTTCAGAAATTATCTAGAATACATGAAAATGTTCTAAATGAAACTATTTGTAAGTTACCCGTATATCAATGGTAATTATGCAACATTAACATATCTAGAAACAGTAAAAAAACAAAGGCAAGATAAGGAACAAAAATAAAAGACAACATTTTTCAATATTCCTTGTTGTCCACATGGTAATTATTAGATATCATTATACCAACAAAATCAGTACGTGAATATTAATGTAGATCGAATACTTTGGGTTCTGGTTGACACTTGCTGTGGAAGTACGTTTTATATTTGTGATTTCTAATATCAACGAACAATTTGTAATTTCATTAAATAGTCTATTCCAATATTCCATTATAATTATATAATATAGGTAAAATAACAAATATTTTAAATAATTTAAAATTATTAAGCTAAAAATATTCGTAAAATGGCAATTAGGACAATGTAAAAATGTTAAAATCATTGTTAAAACTTAATCTTGTCCTCACAGCCTTTTTATGCTTACTATTATTATATAATTACCTTGTCACTTTGTGAACTTATGTCACAACATTTTAGCTTTATAGAAATTCACTGCGAAACCTACCCTGAAAAATCCTTATAACTGAGAGCGAAACGTTGGTTGTGGCTTGACATTCATAAATAGACCTTATACCCTACATTCGTTGGATTTTTGTGTTCAAGTAATTTTTAGGGGAATATATGACATTTAATATGAAATCGCATTAGTTACATACTTAGAGATGATACTATATGAAACTCTTTGAAATTCACTAGTGATTAAATATAAAGTGAAAGTTTAATTGTTATCCACTGTAAATTACCTCAAGTTAATGAGGAAAAATTGTTGCTGTTGTCACACCTCCGCCGGGAATCGAACCCGGGACTTTTGGCTTTAAGCACCAATGTTGTCACCTCTCGTAGCGATGTGGTAAAAGCATTAGTGCATGAAGTTAAAGGTGTGACCACAGCAACAATTTTTCCTCATTAACTTGAGGTTCTTCATAGTGGATAAAAATTAAAGATGAATTTTCACATTAATGTAGTTATAATTGGTATAAAAGACATTGATTAATGAAAACACAGTTCTTATTGTACTCTCTTTTATTTATTTATATTATTGTTTACAGTATATTTATCCCCTCAACTATTTATACCACTAAACTACATCTATTTTTAATGTATTTTTCTTTTGTAAATGTTGAAGCTACGGAATCTTTTAGTACTAATTTTATTTTATTAAAATGTAAATTTACACATCCTGTTCATAACTGAAAGTTCTTGAATAGATTTCTTGTGTAAAAGGCAACCCAGTTTGTAAATTGTATCAGTATAATTTTATATCTATATTCACTACTAATTAATGATTGTTAGGAGTACAGCTGCACCTAAATTTTCTCGAAGTCAATGTATACATTACTGGAAAATCTGTATATAAACGATTTCGGATCGATTTGAAGTATTCCAGTTTTCGAATTAATAGAAAACTTAAAATTTTTCAAAATATTTGCTAATGCAAGCTTCACTTGTAATAATCCAAATTTGAGATCTAAAAAAAAAATTCGTGTTGAATTAATAAGAGGTGCTGCACGAGAAAAAAGATTGCGTGCAGTACATGGAATTTCTCGATAATATTATGACTATAGTTCAACATCTTATGAGCCTTCGTATGCGCAAGTGACGGACCTTATTGCATTCACTCTACAAGACGAAATGTGCCTCAATATATAACCAGGAATGCAGCTTCAAATGAACTGCTAACAGTGAACTATAGTGACAGATAATAGTTTTAACTGGTAGAAATATAGAAATCTATGAACGATCGGAGTTTTTTGTCATAGCGCAATTAATAGCCGAGATTCATGAGATTTCGAACTAAGTCTACTATGTGTACACTGACCTATGCAATTGCGGGGTCCTTCGATAAACGGCAAATACGTGCAAGGAGGTCGTTTACTTTTATTTATTTCAGTAAAACGTTCAGGATCGAACACTTCCGGGTTTGGATAATATTCCGGATCCATATGTATTCCCAAAATTGATATACATGCTATTACCCCTTTTTCTATTGTTATATTGGTACCTTCTACGTGATAATCTTGTGCACATTTTCTGAACAGAATAGAGACGGCAGGATACTTTCTTAATGTTTCTGGGAAGAAAAACATTTACATGCTTAACAAAGGCCCCAAAACCTGAGTTGGTTTAGATAGTTCTTAGTCTTAATAGATTTTAAGTGAAACTTCTTTATCGACGATAAGAAGGAAATTTGCTAGGGTATAAAACCGAAAAGTGTCACGTTACGCGTCACAGCGTCACGTACCACAAGTGACCCCTGGTGGATATATCCAAAAAGAGTCATTCTAACAGGCGTCAGAAGCTAACCTGTTAGTAGCAACCGATAATCCGAAAATTGCCATTTCGACAAATTGCCAGCAAATCGCGACTACGCTGTACTGTATATATGTTAGGCCCGAAGACCGAAAACGCTCAGTGCCCGGAAAAAATGGCCACATCGCGTTCTGGCTGCCTTCGAACGCTCAGAACGCGTTTTGGCTGTTTTTAAACGCTCGCAACGCGTTCTGGTAACTGTTAAACAGCCGGAACGCGTTTTGATTGATGAACGCTCACAACGCGTTCTTAATGTTCGACTTGTATTATTTGCCGCTTTCTACCTGCGTACAATGAGATTTATATTGTACTTATAAAACGAATTTCAATCCATTTTTTAGTTTTTAGGAAACAATTCAATCATTGACAACTATAATTGGACCAAAGATGGTTTCGGTTTTTCTCGCCGAATCGTTTCAACAATATTAAATTTCTTATAATTGTTTTTCAGTTCTAGGAAGAAAGTTACATTGAACACCTAGTAGTTTGAGTATATTATAACTAACTTGACTTCATGAAAAATCAGTACAGATCTCGTCAGTGTAGCGAGAAGATCAGTCTGTCATTGACTAAACAACTAACTAAAGTCGTTTGAAAAGTTACACTTTCATTAAAATGTCTGATAAATCAGCGAAAGAAATTTTTTATGATAAACTAAAACCAATTATTGATAGTTGTGACGATAGATCTATGTTGCTGTCTGAGGAAAGGTACGAATTGCTTGTACGAGAAGTTGAGCATGCTCAAAATGCGCGCAAAAATTAGGAGTCTCAACAATATAAGCGTTTTTTTCCGGCCACTGAGCGTTTTCGGTCTTCGGGCCTAACATATATATTGCATATGTGTTTATGTTTGTGTTGATTTGTAATTCCTCTCTGCAGTTTTGTATGATGCAAGCGTAAAAGTTTTTTACGAAACTAAACTAATTTCTCGATGGTTTTCACATTTAGTTTAAAGTAAACTCATACTGAGTAAAGTAATAAGTTTATTGTTATATAACTATTCAAACGATTTCTATGTATATGCAGAACTGTTGTTATGGTTATTTAGAAATGTTATTGTTTTCCTAGTTTTTCTGAGGAAATTAAATTTTTATACATACTGCAAAGATAATATTAGCAATAAATTTATAGAGAACATTAAGTAGTAACCATTAAATCGGATGGCTTTCATAATGACCAATACCACCAATCATGAACGTGTTGTTATATTTGCTCATAACTACGAAGTATTGAAACTTAATTATTGTTGCTCACCGTCGACAACCCTATCAAGGTATCCCATTTCCATAAGAGCCTCGTAAGTTATTATTCCATTATATTTTTCCAAAACCGAAGTCACTTCTTTGCGAAGTTCCTCCTGTATTTCGGGATTACAACTGAGTTCGTATATTGCAAGTGTTATGGTGGACGAGGTTGATTCGAAACCAGAGTAGAAGAGCATCGCTGCTTGGGTCGCAATGTTAGTTTTTTTAACTTTATCATTGGCTTCGTTTTTCTCTAATTCCATTAATAATTGTAAAAAGTCGTTATGTTTTACATTGTTTTTAATTCTGTGATCAACGACTTCGTCCACAACTTTTATAAGAAAATCGGAAGCATCTTTGGGAAATACAACCAGTCCTAGAGCCTTTGCCAAATTAGGACAACTTCTGCTGAATGCTCCTTTTAGAAAGCGAAACGGTGTGACATTGAAAAACCGTTTTCCAAATTTTCTAAAATTGCAGTTAGGATATTCGAGGCTGTTGCATTCTACTCCAAGTGAACAACTTCCAATAATATCTGTTGTCAGGCACCCCGCCAAATCTTTTATCTCAACGGGTTCCATTCTTCTTACATATTCGTCAATTTTCTTTACGAATCTGTCGTTATGCGTTTGGAACAAGGGAAACATTAGTTTCAATTTATTTCTAGTAAAAATTGGTGTCAATTTAGTTCTCATATCCTTCCATTCTTGGCCATTGGTCATCAATAAATTATAACTTAAGGGATCATGCTTCTTGTTACAGTAGGCAAGGCGGTCGGAAAAGTATGTGAAGTCTTTGATAAGGATGTTCTTGACGATGACGGGATCTACTACCAGGTATAGTGGAGAAAAATATATGTATATTCCGCCATGTTTTTGATTATTTTCCTTAAAATATTTGTAAGCGTCTGCTATTGCAACATGTACAGGTGAGGTTTTATTAAACGGACTTCCTAGACTTCCGTAAGGAAACTGAGGGCGTTTTACGGCAATGTCGAAATTGTCCCAATACGTATACTTCTGTTTGAAAATTAAAAATATTAACAAAATGCCCATTTCCAGTGGCGCTAGTATAGTCATTAACACTGATAGTAATATAGATTCCATGTTTTTAATTTTTAATAACGCACCTGCTTATACCGAAGCCAAACCACGTATGTATACTTATAAAATTTATGATACGGATATTTTCAGTTATTGAGTTTTATCACAAGTTAACAACAACTATTGTTAAAACTTGATGTGTTTCAGAAATTATCTAGAATACATGAAAATGTAGTCGTTATTACAGTATTCGAGCTGAAAACTGCTTATAGCTTATCCATACGAATTGTGATTATCTAACAGTAACATATCTAGAAACATATAAGAAAGAAAAGTAAAACATTTTGCAATGTTCATTTTCGATTTCGTTATATTATTAGATATCATTATTTACAACACCAATAGATAAATATTAACGTATTGAGTCCTTCACGAATTGAAAATAGTTGTGACTAATTGAATTAAAAGTTGCAATCCCATTCCTAAAACGGAAATATTTTAATACCAAGCAAAAAATATTTAAAAATAAAAATATCAATCTCTACAGTCTCGTGGACCATCACTTTTCACATTTGTTGCACTCATAGAATTTCTGGAAATCGAATCCTTCGGGATCTGGATAGCACTGAACTTATTGTTGATTATACCTAACATATGGCTCAAATTAAGCTGGAATTGCAATATCGACTTCCATAGAGTCCTCTGTTCTCCTATTCTTTCTAATACCTCTGTATTTCTAACCTTCTCTGTCCATGGTATTTTCATCATTCGCCTGTAACACCACATTTTTGAACGCATCTAACCTTTTCTTTTCCGCCTCGTCCACCGTCCATCTTTCGCACCCGTACAGTGTCGCGCTCCAAGCATATACCTTTAATAATCTTTTTCGAATTTCTAAATTTTTATTGAAAGCGACTTGACCGCTTCGCTATCCTCTGCTTTATATACCTACTACTCCTTCCGTCCTGAGTTATCTGGCTTCCTTATACCTAAAATTTAGCATTTAATATGACTTGTAAGATCCTTTCGGAGAAGCAGTTGAAATCTTTATTAAATGTGTCTTGATAATGAGTAGATCTATCGATAAATAGAGTAGAGTGAAATATATATTTCCACCATGTTTTTGATTAATTTCCTTTTTTTTCTAAATTTTCCATAACGAAACTGAGAAGGTTTAACAAGAATGTCGAACTTGCTCCAGTTCATGTGTCTTTTTTTTATAGTAAAAGATAATAACAAAAAGCGCATTCCAATTAACACAAATACTATTAAATATTCCCTATTTCTTATTTATGAAAATCCAATTACTGCTGGTACATATCCAGTATATATTAACTTACTAAATGTACCTACTATTTCAAATAAAATTTGAATGACGCGAATATAAATATATCTACATATATACATATTCAATACGAAAGATCTGTTTTTTAACAACAACCGGTTAGAAATTGTTTTTCAAAAATTATCTGCTTGTAACATTTTTATAAATGGTAATTATGCACATAAACAGCGAAACATAACAGCATAAATGGAAGAAAGCAAATGTTTACTTTTAATTGTATCATTATCAAATAAAATTTGAATGACGCGAATATAAATATATCTACATATATACATATTCAATACGAAAGATCTGTAGTTATTAACATTCTTGGTGATATTTTTTTTAACAACAACCGGTTAGAAATTGTTTTTCAAAAATTATCTGCTTGTAACATTTTTATAAATGGTAATTATGCACATAAACAGCGAAACATAACAGCATAAATGGAAGAAAGCAAATGTTTACTTTTAATTGTATCATTATCTTTTACAATATCAGTGTTGGCTGTTGTAATGGAATAATTTCTTTTACGGAAGAATTTATGTTTGAATTACCAATATCAATAGATACGTATTCTCTTTCATATGACCTGATATTAAGACGGGATTAATTGTATATTGTCGTTGATAAACAAATGTGAATTTCATTCGTCGTTGGTCAGACTTCTTCGTACAGACTATGTCAGAAATACGGTATGTCTTTTCTTTTCTCCAAATTGCCAAAATACATTAGTATTTACTGTAGAGGATATCACATGCTGGACCACCTTAGATATTAACTTAACCCGCTACAACATAAAATTTAAAATGGCAAGCATTCAACTTGAGATGAGCAAACACACATTGTATAATGACAAAATATGCACTGCTTTGTTGAAATTGAGACCTTTCGCGATTTTTCTCTCGATAAATATGGTTAATAAACTACTTGCTCAAGAAAATTTCGCTTCGTAGCCGAAACCATACAAAGAAAGAGCTAGACTAGGTTCGTGATTTACAGAAAAAAAATAATGGTTCAGAGTATTGCAGATTGTATATTTATCTATATTATAATTATCACTTTGTGTGATTCTTATCGTTGAACAATCATTTAATGTCATTCATTATTCACATATTGCAAGAATCGTTTTCATTCGTTNTTAGTGTGACTTCTGTTTTTGCAGATTAGATGACAAATAACTTATGTTAGGGTTGTAAGATGTTAATTTTAGCAGAATGCATGCTGAACTAGAGTCATCTACCAAACGGTTTGTAACTGCGAGTTTTTGATGTTATTAATCTCTGAAAATGATAACTCGCACGTATAGGTTGATGAAAACATTTATTAAAATATCATACGCCAGCTTTTTCAAAAAATTAAATGTGTTTGTTATTGCATTCCATGTTTCCAAAATTTTATTATTAGCATTTTCACCTGTATTGCCCTGGCAGTCTTTCTGTTTCAATTATTTCTAACTCTTTCCTTGTTCCAACAACTTTTTGAATCATATTGAACTAGACTCAAATGTCACATCAGGGTACATAATAAACTTTCGTACCTATTAGTATTTCCGATAATTCTCTGAAGTGAGAAAATCTTGCTGAAAATTCCTTGATTAAAGAATCAATCACAGAAACATTGTGACGTGCCCAAAATATTGTGTCGCGTGCCACCAATGGCACGAGTGCCATTGGTTCGCCATCCCTGACCTATGCCATTCTTAATCGCGATTATTTGCTTGTAATGGGAGGTCGGTGTTTTGTAACGTAATATTTGAGGGGTATGCAGAAAACGAGGCGCATCGTGACGAATGGATGAGGAGAAACGACGTAGTTTATAAACGGCACCGAAAGAAAAGAATGTTGATCGGTTACTTCACATGTAATCTCCCAATAATATAATGATTAGGTATAGTCCAAAATCTCATGTCGTCGCCTGTGCAAGAGACTGACCTTATTGCATTCACAATGTATACCGCCAGGAATGTAACAAAGGTCAAGATTCATAAGATTCTGAACCAATTCTACTATGTATCTATACAATAACCTATGCAATTGCGGGGTCCATCCAGAAATGGCAAATACGTGCAAGGAGGTCGTTTACTTTTATTTATTTCAGTAAATCGTTCCGGATCGAATACCTCCGGGTTTGGATAATATTCTGGATCCCTGTGTATACCCAAAATTGATATGCATACCTTTACCCCCTTTTGGATAACCAAATTGGTGCCTTCTACGCGATAATCTTGTATACATTTTCTGATCGATATGGGGAGGGACGGATACTTTCTTAATGTCTCTGGAATAATAAACGTTACATGTATAAAAGAAGAATCAAAGAATTCGGACCTGGTTTAATATCGGTTCTTTGTTTCAATTTCTTTTTTAATATTTTAATATTCAAAATAAAATGTCAATCCCTATACCAACGGTCGACAAGTAATTTTAAATGGAGTCCGGATGTTTTTGAAAATTTTTATCGAGCTCCAGTACAAACACATTCCTTCCTCCAAAATAGCTCAAACTTACTTTGTTACCTTCAGAAAAATATAATANTTTAATCATAGTATATATTAGTTCGACGGATTTGTGACCTAATAAGTACGGTTTGTCGTTGTTGCTGTTGTCATCTCTCGTAGCTTAGTGGTCAAAGCATTGGCGCGTAAAGCCAAAGAGCCCGGGTTCGATTCCCGGCGGGGGTGTGACAACAGCAACAAATTTTTCCTCATTAATTTGAGGAAGTGTGTAGTGGGCAAAAAAAAAAGAATTCAAGAAATGAATTTTCAGAATAATATTTCATATTAAACTAACTCACTTCTAAAAGATGTCTAAAAAAATTGTATGTATGTTTAAGCATAGTATATATTAGTTCGACGGATTTGTGACCTAATAAGTACGGTTTGTCGTTGTTGCTGTTGTCATCTCTCGTAGCTTAGTGGTCAAAGCATTGGCGCGTAAAGCCAAAGAGCCCGGGTTCGATTCCCGGCGGGGTGTGACAACAGCAACAAAAAATTTTTCTTCCTCATTAATTTGAGGAAGTGTGTAGTGGGTAAATATTCACAAATGAATTTTCAGAATAATATTTCATATTAAAGAATTAAAATTTAATTATTTTTTCTCACCGTCCGTTACTCTGTCAAGGTATTCCATTTCCGTAAGAGCCTCGTAAGACAATAGTCCATTATGTTTCTCCAAAACCGTTGTCACCTCTTTGCGCAGCTTCTCTTGTATTTCAAGATTACAACCAAGTTCATAAATAGCATGTGTTAAAGCGGACGAGGTTGTTTCGAAGCCAGCGTTGAAGAGCAGCAGTGCCTGAGTCGCAATGTTAGTTTTTTTTACTTTCTCGTTGGTCTCGTTTTTCTCCAATTCCATTAATGATTGAAAGAAATCGTTATATTTTGCATTGTTCTTAGTTCTATAATCAAAAACTTCGTCCACAATGTTCATAAAAAAATCTGAAACATCTTTCGGAAATACACCCAGTCCTAGGTACCTTGCCAATTTAGGGAAACCTCTGGTGAATGTTGCTTTTAGAAGTCGAAACGGTGTGAAATGGAAAAGGCGTTTTCCGAATTTTCTAAAATCGGTGTTTGGATGTTCCATACTGTTACATTCTACTCCAAGTGAGCAACGGCCAATAATATCTGTTGTCAGGCATCCCATCAACTCCTTTATCTCAACAGGCTCCATTCTTCTTACATAATCGTCTATTTTTTTTACGAATCTTTCGTTATGTATTTGCAACAAGGGACACATTAGTTTTAATTTGCTTATAGTAAAAAGTGGTGTCAATTTATATCTCATATCTTTCCATTCTTGACCTACCGCCGTCAATAAATTGAAGCTTAAAGGATCGTGCTTTTTGTTATAATAAGCAACCCTGTCGGAGAAATAGTTGAAGTCTTTAATAAGGATGTTCTTGATGATGACTGGATTTACTGGTAAATAGAGTGGAGTAAAATAAACGTATATTCCGCCATGCTTTTGATTGCTTCTCTTAAAACTTCTATATGCATCTGCTACTGTAACTAGTCCAGATACAGTCTTATTGAATGGATTTCCCAGACTTCCATAAGGAAACTGAGGGCGTTTTACAGCAATGTCGAAGTTGTCCCAGTACGTGTATCTTTGTTTAAAAATTATATATACTAACAAAATGCTGATTCCCAATGGCACAATTATACTCATTAACACAGATAATAATAGAGATTCCATATTTTCAATTTTTTAAGAATGCACCTGCTTACTCCGACATCAACAAACGTAATAATAGGAATGTTTCATTATTGAATATTATCTTATTATTTAAATAACGGCTATTGTTGCAACTTAATGTTTTTTGTAAATTATCTCGAATACACGAAAATGTATTCGTTTTTACAGTGCTCGAATTGATTACTGCCTGTAACTTATCTATACGAAGGATAATTATGCTATGGTAGCACATGTAGCAACAATCAAAAAACAAGACAACATAGAAAATAAAATAAAACAATTTTCTCTAATGATTTTCGACTACACGATATTACTATCTTTATTTACAAAACCAAGAAGTACCTACCGCAAAAACATTAACTTTATCGGAATGAAGACGGCATTACAATTTTTTTCCGGGACAAATGAAAACCATTAACCTTCCGTTCTTATTTTTATATATTTACTGTTACTTACATTTTGAAAAAGATCGTGTAGGCTTTAACATATCTTTGTTTGATTTTAAATATTTCTACAATTCAATGCATCAATTATAGTCATAGTTAAAAATGGTCATTAATTCACTCTTTGTCAAGTCCGGACTACATAATTTGCTCACATCAATAGAATCTGCGATAAAACAAAGAGACAGATAATACTTTGATAATGGCGTCAGGCAGGTGTGAGCAGGTGATGGGTACTAATACCCTCTGGGTATCGTACGTATCGGTCGACATAGGCTTATGGGTCAATCGTAGTGCGATTGATTCCCTAAAAATAAAGTAAGTAAGGTTTGACTACGGGACAGAGTCTGTTCCGGAGGGACGTTTAAAATTATGCCAGAAATACGGGACTTTTCGGGAAATACGGGACTCCTGACAACACTACGAGGGCGGTTCAATAAGTACCCGTGTTTGAAGACGGAGGACGTTCCTGAGGGAAATTGGTGTTGTCATCGTGTGCTGCCATCTATCAAACC
>NW_020438911.1:779980-796902 GCF_000699045.2 Agrilus planipennis | reverse complement strand
GTTGCTTTAAATAGTTTAACTCACCGGAAGTAATCATTTTTCGTTTAGTCTTGCGTAAATAGTTTTGGTCATACATATTCGGTCTTGATCTCGTATTTTTCGCAAGACCAAGATCAATACTATAGTCCAAAGTCATCACTATATCTAACCAAGAACATAAACGTTCTTATTTATTTAAAACAAAATTGTGTAACGGTTTTATTTATGATTTTTAAATTTCATATCCCGATGGAGGGGTGATGACGAACGCACCAATGGAAAAAATAAACATTCAGCCTCCGATCGTTCCTTGGTGTCCATTAATACATCGATATTACGATATTACTTATTACCTATGACATTGTTAGTTACTTAATAGTGGATTAGTATGCAATATTAATTTGAAATCATTTGTTCAATTTTTTATTTACCCACTACAAATTACCTCGAATTAATGAGGGAAAAATTGTTGTTGTTGTCACACCCCCGCCGGGAATCGAACCCGGGACCTTTGGCTCGACGCACCAATGTTCTGACCACTAAACTACGAGAGGTGATAACAGCAACCACGACTAATCGACCTACAAGGTTACGATCCGTCGATTTTTATTAACTCCCGGTGCCGGGTTCGATTCCCGAACAGCAACAAGTTTTCCCTCATTAATTTGAGGTAGTTTGTAGTGCGTAAATAAAAAATCGAAAAAATGATATCAAATGAATATTACTGATTACCGAGTTTAAAATGTACGACGGTTGATCTACTCTTGAGCAACGCAATAAAATAGCTGGGCCTACGTTTCTAATAACAAGTGAATTTTCACTATTATTTTACTGGAAACAATAGTCAGTTGTTCACTGTTTTACTTTTAGAGAAAATAATTGTGTATCAGCCCAATCATTTTTATAAAGTTAATAAAATTTTTGTTATCCTTAGATCATCTTATGGACGAGGTAATTTTTCTGTTAGAAATTTCGCATATTGTTATTCATTGGGAAAACCTATAGCAGGAAACTTCTATGTCGCCAAATACGATTCTCATGTGGATAAAGTGTATGCCTCGTTGGGTCTCAAGTAAATTCTAAACTTCAAACTTGTTAAGCCGTTTTTTGACATGTTTTGGATAAATACAAATGTATACCTAACTATAAAGTAATAAACTATTTTTGACTGTTGCGTGGTATTCTTTTAGAATCAACTAGCTGACTCATTAGTTCCATTGCGTTGGATAAATATTATACTAAACTTTGCCGACCTGCAGATTAGTTGGTTCTGAAGAGGTCAACTAATCGGCCGATTAGTCGGCCAATCCAATCACTCTTTCAGGGATATTCGGCAATATCTATGATGCTTCGTTTACAGCTTATTTGAGCGAAGTAAAAGTAAAAAAATAATAGTGATCTTATTCATTAAAGTGATAGAGCTCAATTAAAATTTAATCATGTCAAAAAGACAGTTTCGCGTATGGACTTGTTTTTACCAATTGGACAATGATTCTTGTAAAGTCAAGTGTAAGCAGTGCCAAATAATTATTCTCGTGGTCGGCAGGGTAAAACAGCAAATACTACAAGTATAAACAACAATATCAAATACAGACACCCAACCTTAATACCTCAGTTAGGTTCTATGATCAAATGCTCGATCACAGGCTATTCCTTCCAGTCGCAAATGCAAGTCTGTTAATAACACAAATTCCTACTCTTTTATTTAAATAAGAAGAATATATTTGTCAATGTTTATTGATGAAGATAAGACGATATGTGTAAGACTGATTTGAAAATAATAATGTTAATTAGCAATCAAAGTTTTTAATTTGTTTAATTCCTCATGCATACATTGTATTGAGAACTACACACAAAGTATACTTCGTTTACTTTCTGTAGCGATGTGACCTTCAGTTTAACTGGCGCAAAGTAGAAAAGAACAGCACTGGGCCAGAAAAGGAAGGAGACAACTCTCGGCCAAACTCTTAACCGGTGAGGAGCGTATAATCCGTACAGTACTGCACGGAAAAATTGACCATTTTATCCACTACAATTGTATTACTCAAATGTGCTGTTATTGGTACCATTTACTGCTGAAAATATCAACGAGATGTTTATTTATATTTGAAGACATATTAAAGGCTTTAACGCTTGTTTTCGACTCGCACTACTATTCATGATTGAACAAAACTTTTGACAGATACTGTAGGAAAAAGCATATGTCGGTGAACAATAGTCGAGAGTATTTTGAGCTTTTTTCTCCCTACCTACGAATTTGCCAGTGCGCATCCAAGACATTGGAAGGGGCATATCGCTAGAGAAATTAAATGAAGTATAAGATGCCGGATAATCGGCGAGCTTTACCGAATAGTCGCCGATTACGAAAGTGGCCGAATAGTCGACTTTGCTATACATGTTTACATGTACCCAGTTCACCTTTAAAATCATACTTATTGTAAATCATAGCCTGAGCCAAATGTCCTTATCAGCATGCTCCTTTTTATTTTTAAATGGTATCAAGACATGAGTTTAAGACACTCCGCGCGGCATTAATATATGATTAATCAAGTACCCACAAATATAGCTACAACTCTGTCAAATGACAAGTTAAATTGTTTAACTGACATTTATGTAATTTTACAAATTCAACAAAAAAATATTTAGAAATTCTCGAGTGATAAGCTACCTACATACATCCATAAAATGTTTCGTAATTTAAGAAAACTGAAAACTCCGTTGCGAAGTATCATACGGCTTCACAGTGATGTTTATGTATGTCCAGAAAAGACTTCTTGTAAGGAAAGACCGAAGCCAATGACGGTTGAGGAGGCATTTATAAAATATTGCATCATACCGGATGTGATATGCGATGTTCCAAGAGCATTTGCAAGAGTAAAGTAGTATTGAGAATATTCCATATAGAGTAGTTAAGTTAGTTTTAAAAATGCGGAATCAGAAATTATAAAAATCATTATCATCATCTGGTTGTCAGTCCTAAGACTGGTTGGACACGCACGTCCACTCCTTTCTATCCTAAACTATCTTCGCATCTCCCTGAAACTAGAACAACTTGTGGGTTGTGTCCTTAGCTATTTGCGAACAGTAATCTAATCTAGGTCTGCCTCTATTCTTCGTAACTCCTGTTCCTCTAATATGTCTCTGACAAGAAAAGGTGTTCTATAAACCTATCTCGCCTATTCTTTATTAACTTCCATAGAGTCCTCTGTTCTCCTATTCTTTCTAATACCTCTTCATACCTCTCCGGTTAGGTCTCTATCCACAGTATCCTCATCATTCGCCGGTAACAGCACATTTCGAATGCCTCTAACATTTACTTTTCCGCTGCCCCCACAATCCTTGTTTCGCACGTCGGCTCACCGCCTTACCCTCTGACTTTGCATTAAAATATAAATCGGAGGGGGTGTCTATACGCTGGTATTAGTATTGCTAATAGTAATGAATAAAGAAATATGTTGACGTTTGTGTTTTAAGATTATAAAAAGATAGATTTACCTAGGGTAATTCCGGGAGAGATAGTGCACTGGATGAGTTGAAACATTTCAGTTTTTGCGACAATAGTTGAGCTCGGCAACATTGCAGTTAAACAACAGTAGTGTACACGTGTTGCATCATAGGCTAAAGATTTTGGCGTTAAAGCATATAAAGGGTAAGTTATGCACAAAAATAAATTTAAGAGGACTTAACAATGAACTGAGCCATGTGAACAATTTAAAATATTTCATATTAATTTGCAATTTTCGTAGGTGTTTTAAGATCAAGGTGGTCGTGGGAACTGTTAAGGTTATAATCAGATTGGCGGAGTTATCAGACTTGTGTCGTATTTAGCAAAAATTACCTGTGACAACTCTCCTGTAAAATTGGGAGAGATGGCACAGTAACTTTGCGAGAGAGATGGTTCGTGTACCATCTGTCTCGTAGAACAGAAAAGTATGCTACGTTATCATCCGTCTAGGAAAAGTGTGGGTGTTTCATTCCCACCAGCCAGTAATGCTGGTGGGCGGGCAGTCCCTCCGAACTACGCCGGAAGGTAGAGCGGAAGGCCCTCTTCAGCCTGCTTTCAGGAATCGTGGGAATGGGTGGGTGGTGGTTCGGGTGAGAAAGATGAGACGGACGAAATGACGACATAAGAGAATGAAAGATTATCTGTGGTATATTACTGCCTCAGCATTTGCCTAGGTGATCCAAAGAAACCACAGAAAAACTTGGACCAAGGCAGGCGGACCCGGAATCGGACCGGCATCCTCCCGAATGCTAAGCAATGGTCTAAACCTCTAGGCCATGCCGCTCGGTTAGGAAGAGAGAGCCATTCAGCAACTAGCAGGCTAGATTCGGGAAGATACGAGTACAGTCCATGAAGCATTTCATGGAAATATTATCCCAGGAATCATGTTAGTCAAACTTAATCCCGTACCCGGAACATCTTCCAGGTTTTGAAAATGTTAGGAAGCGAGCGAAGCAGGTGGCAGCCGTTTTATCATCATCGGAGTGCATTGAAAAAACAAAAGGTGTCAAAAAATCAAAACAGGCGAAAACAAGACAGAAGGCTATGAACCCAATGACGAAGATTAAACCCAAGAAGAAAATGGGAAAGGTAGTGAAGAAAGCGAGTACAAATAAGTCAACAACGGATGACGACAATTCAGGTTTTACTTTACAGGAATCTAGTGATCTCCTTACTGGGTACAGTGCCTTCAATTACATGGTTAGGTACATGTAGAGCTGCTGAAAGTATGTCAATTTTTGTGGCTTCTGTTGAATGGTTTTATGACGCAAAAATCATTAAATGTCTGGCTTTTCTAGTGAACCGTCTCATCCGTAATGGCTGTACCAATAGAATAGATTTATTATTATTTTTTTTTTCGACAATACGTTTATTTTCTTGATATATTAATATAACAGTTTTATTCATGTCACTGTTTTAATGACGAATACATTTTTGTATTGTGTTATCTCGTTTACTTCTGAAGTTGTAGTAACTTGCCAACTCACCCCAACTGTATACATAGCGTTTTTAATATATTTTTGATTTGAAAACCTTTGAGCAACTACATTGGAAAACAAGAAAAAATACTGTAGTTGATAGTAAAATTCTACTGTCGCCTCCTCGTAGCTTGATGGTATAGTACTAATGCGGAAAACTAGGGGCCTGCGTTTGATTCCCATTAATTTCACGTTATCTGTAAGGGGTAAAGTTAATTGAAAAAAATTAATTTATGAATACATTAAATTTAAGTATAGCAAACGTTACTTTAAGTTAGATATTTACTGATTACTAAATTCAGTGACACTTTTTATATTGAATTCTAATGGTTAAAATTTGGTTCGTTTAGGTGTGTTTTCCTAGTGGTAAATTCGCTATCGCAGGGAATGCGTTGACCCCAACAGAAGTAAAAGACAAGCCATCCGTTATTTACAAAGCTGATGAAGATTGTTATTATTTCTTATTTATGGTTGGTAAGTATTGTGTCAAACTCTCAAACTCAAGAACGACCATTAAAACCTAACAAAAACATAAACGTACTTGAAAGCAATAATAGATAACCAGATGTTCGTTTATACAAGTTTACAGCTTATTTATTAGGTCGTTTCTTAATATTGTGGTACTGATTAATATATTCTTAAAGATCCTGACGCTCCTTGTCGCAGTAATCCAAAATTTCGGGAATGGAATCATTGGATGGTTGGAAACATCCCTGGCAGAGACATAAGTAGAGGCCTAACATTATACCAGTTTATTCCCTCGGCCCCTCCAAAAGATACAGGTGAAAATTCCATTCCCTTATTCAATATCAAGTATCCGCTTTTTATAAAATACGTAGTAGTAAAAGAACACAACTGTTCTGCGTCGAATCTACTGAAACTCGTTAACATAATTATCAACTTCATCCAGACTAAACCAGTAATTGCTTCGAAAATTACAATCTATTGTTTATTATATAGCAGATAATCTTTATTGCCAATCATAACGTAAGTTTTCTTTTTAGGATTTCATCGTTACATTTTTCTAGTATATATGCAACCGATGAAGTATTCTTTTAGCGATGTTGAGAAATTGACCAATACGTAAGTAGCTGTCCTTAAATATAAGCGCAATAATATGTGCTTTTGTAAAACGACACTTATAACTTTCAACTCCTAAAGTTGTCCTTTTCTACCGTAATCTTATGGCCTCATGCAATCGAACAAAATAAATCACTAATAAACATAAATAAAAGAAATCATCATAAACGCCCACGTATGAAGTGGGCGAAACACGTGTCCGCTCAAATAAAGTTTTTTTGTGGTAATTAGGGGTGAGTCTTCCTTTTAGTTTTTAATTAATATTTACGACAGTCTCCTCTTTCTACTACTGAAGTATTTCATACGTCTGCTTGGAAATTAAATAAACTTGCTCTTTGGAAACTTCTTTGATTTGATCAGTAATCTATCGAGACCACCTGTGGCATTCTGATGAGACCTAAAAAACGTCGAAAGCGCGATTCGTGTCTGGTATTTTTGATAAATTTGAAGATTCCTATTAATTGATTTAAATGTCTTGTAACGAGGCAGGTGTCATGTTGATAAGAAATGAGGAAAAGGCAGATATGTGTACAGAATATTTAGAGAACCTATACGCAAGCACTGAGTTAGGAGATATATTAGAGAAGGAAAGATAGTGTAGAAATAGATGAGCTTGGTTATCCCATAATGAGAGAAGAGTTCGATGTAACATTAAAAAATTTAAAGAATAATAAGGTGCCAGGTGTAGATGGGATACAGGGGGAAATTCTGAAACATACAGAACAAGAGGTTAGAGATCGTATGTTTAAGCTAGTTAGTCACATTTACGAAACAGGGAAAGTCCCAGAGGATTATAAACGGAACGTAGTAGTAACATTAACTAAGAAGAGGGACGCGGATAGGTGCGAGACATTTCGAACAATTAGCTTAACTTCCCATGTGTCAAAAATCTTAACTAGAATTGTACAGAGGAGGATGGAAAAAAGGGCGGAAGAACTATTAGGGGAAGATCAATTTGGATTTAGTAGAAATAGAGGAACGCGGGAGGCCATTCTAGCTTTACAGGTAACAATAGAGAAAACAATAGAAAAAGGAAAGAGTGCGTACACAGGATTTGTAGATTTAGAGAAAGCACTTGACAATGTTAAATGGCACAAGAAGTCAAATATACTTAAAAATGTAGGGATGAGTTACAAAGATAGAAGAGTGATACTTAGTATACTCGTATAAAGAGCAACAGGCAGTGATAGAGCTAGGGATGCAACGTAGAAAAGTAAATATTAGGAAGGGAGTCAGACAAGGATGCACACTGTCACCGCTACTTTTTAATCTATACACATCGAAGACGCCATCAACATCATTAAAGACAGTACAACTGTAGGGATAGATGTGCACGGGCAAAAGATTAGTATGCTTAGATTTGCAGATGATATAGCAGTATTAGCATCTAGCAAGGCGGACCTAGAGATAGCTTTAAATAAAATGGAAGCGGTACTGACAGATCAGTACTGCATGAAAATAAATAAAAGTAAAACTAAAATACTGGTATGCAAGGAAAGAAAAAGTAGGGAAAGAGCGAATATAAAGATAGGAGACGAAAAATTAGAAGGAGTGGCTGATTTTAGATACCTAGGAAGTCAGATAAGTCAGGATGGAAGGAGTAGTAGGGATATAAAGCAGAGGATAGCGCAGGATCGTGTCGCCTTTAATAAGAAGAAGTCACTTCTATGCTCGCGAACGGTTAATTTAGAAATTCGAAAAAGGTTATTAAAGGTACCTATATGTTTGGAGCACGGCATTGTACGGGTGCGAAACATGGACAGTGGGCGCGGCGGAAAAGAAAAGGTTAGAAGGGTTCGAAATGTGGTGTTATAGGCAGATGATGAGGATATCGCTGATAGAAGAGGTTAGAAATGAAGAGGAACTGAAAAGAATAGGAGAACAGAGGACTCTATGGAAGTCAATAAAAAATAGGCGAGACAGGTTGGTAGGACACCTTCTTAGGCATGAAGGTCTAGTCAGAGACATATTAGAGGCAGAAACAGGAGTTAGGAGGGGTAGAGGTAGACCTAGATTAGATTACTGTTCGCAAATAGTTAAGGATGTGGGTTGTTCTAGTTTTAGGGAAATGCGAAGTTTAGCTCAGGATAGAGGATGTGGGTTGTTCTAGTTTTAGGGAAATGCGAAGTTTAGCTCAGGATAGGAAAGAGTGGAGGTACGCGTCCAACCAGTCTTAGGACTGACGACCTTATGATGATGATGATGATGATGATGATGATGATGTCTTGTATATATGAGAGTTGAGTAAGGATCTTGTCTAACAGATGAAACAATTCAGTAGCAACAAATCCTCATCAGACGCCGATACGGTACTTCCATTTGGATATTAAATAAACCTGTTCATTAGGAGCATCTTCGGTTTGGTCAGTAATTTATCGAGACTAAAACGATGGAGATCGCAATCCGAGTTTGATTGTTTTGATGAATTAGTGATGACCAAAGCAACTTCAAGACCAAGAATGTTTTATTTGAGGCTTGGTCTTAGTCTTGCTCAAATACTTCTAGTCTTGATCTTAGTCTTGCTGATATAGTCTCGGTCTTGATCTTGGTCTTGCGTGTTAAATGATACAATAATTGTTGTAAGTGTTACAATTTTCTGTCATATATGCAAACTTGTCATGAATTTTAAAAACAATAATGAGAAATAACTGAAGGTCACGAAAACTCGAGAACCTACTCTTCCTCCAACGCATAAATTAACCTTTTAGCGAAAGAATTGTACAAAGTACTTGAATGACGTAAAAAATCTACAAAAAATTTAGTTTGTCTCTATAATTCAACTATGTGTTATCCAAATATAGAAACAAAGAACACTTACTCCTAGAACATTTTTGTAGATCCCGTTTTGAGAAAATTAGTCTTGCGTAGATAGTTTTGGTCTTACATATTCGGTCTTGGTTTTAAGCTTGGTCTTGTTTGTTCGGTTTTGGTCTTGCATTTTTCGCAAGACCAAGATCAATACTGCAAGACCAAAAACATCACTATATGCGACCAAGAATATCAACGTTCATATTTATTTAATACAAAATTGTATAACGGTTTCATTTATTACTTTTTAAATTTCACTTCTAGATGGAGGAGTGATGAAGAACGCACCAGTGGAGAAAATACACATGCAGCGTCCAATGAAAAACATCATTTACCTTTCTTTTCTAGGTTCATTAATACATCGACATTATTATTACTTATAACAGAGTTTAAAATCTACGACGGTTGACCCACTCTTGAGTCACGCAATAAAATAGCTGAGGCTACGTTTCTCATAACAAGTGAATTTTCACTTTTATTTTACTGGAAAGAGTAGTCAATTTTTGACTGTTTTACTTTTAGAGAAAATAACTGTATAACATCTCAAGCATTTTTATAAAGTTAATAAATTTCTTTTTATTCCTAGATCAGCTGATGGACGAGGTAATTTTTCTGTTAGAGATTTCGCATATTGTTATTCATTGGGAAAACCTATAGCAGGAAACTTCTATGTCGCCAAATACGATTCTCATGTGGATAAAGTGTATGCCTCGTTGGGTGTCAAGTAAATTCTAAACTTCAGACTTGTTAAACCGTTTTCGGACATGTTTTGGATCAATACAAATGTATACCTAATTATAAAGTAATAAACTATTTTTGACTGTTGCGTAGTTATTCTTTTAAAATCAACAAGCTGACCCATTATACAGCAGTGACCTAAATGTCGGTAAAGGTGCAATGATATGGGCACAAGTTCTCTTGACTAGACTCTCTTCTCTAGACCATTGCTTAGCATTTCGGGAGGACGCCGGTTCGATTCCGGGTCGGTCAGCCTTGGTTCAACTTTTCTGTTGTTTCCTTGGATCACTTAGGCAAATGCTGAAGCAGTAATATTCCACAGATAATCTTTCACTCTCTTCTGTCTTCATTTTGCCTGTCTCATTATTCTCACCCGAACCACCATCCACCCATTCCCACGATTCCTGAAAACCCTACCTTCCGGTATAATCCGGAAGGACTGCCCGCCCACCAGCAATACTGGCTGGTGGGAATGAAACACCCAAAAGTTTTCTTTTTTTTTTGGGCACAAGGGTGTCCAGATAAATCTCTAGCTTGCCAACGCAATGATAAGCATTGGGAGCGATCTATGCATACGGCCAATGCATAGAATGCCTGGTTATTTAACTGGGGCCTAGGTGTGGGAAACAGCTATTGTTTCAGGTAGTCCACAATCTTCATCAGGGATACTCCATCGGACGCAACTACATCACCGAGTTCGACTGCGTTGGGAAATCGCAGCTGGGGCGTCGGCGCGCCTAAGTGTTTAAATTGTTTATCGCATTGTATTGTTTTAATTCAGGTCTTTGTTTATTTCCATATATGTTGTTTTACATTCATTGCCGCATGCTACTTCCCAAGATGCAACTCTCGAGGGGAACCCACTGGTTGCTATGTAAAGCTGTTGGTATTTATAGATAATTCGTGATGAGTTAATTAAGTAGGTGAAATATTTCATCATCAACAATAATAATAAAAATCTCTTCTACACCAATGTAAAAACTACGGGAATGATAAACTGACCATACGTCCCGGATTGTCCGGGACAGTCCCGGACTTCCACCTTGCATCCCGGATTTTTCTAGAAGCAATATTTGTCCCGGATTGTCCCGAATTTTTGAAAAGGTTCTTATTTTCAATATTAATGCTACAATGCTTCAAAGTAAAAAAGACCTACTGAAAAAGATCCATAGTTCAGAAAAATATAAAAAGTTTTGTACTCAGTCATTTTAAAAAAATACTGATTTTTATTAAATCCTTAAATAGTATTTGTAATGTATAATTTTTATTAAAAAAATTATTAAAAAATCATATTTAAGTTATTTAACTTCACTACCCCCCGCTACAAGTTCCCGTCCCGGATTTGAAATAAAAAAATATTGTCACCTTAGGAATGAGAACGTAACTTTACGTCAAAACAATTGCTAAACAAAGTGCCGATTGGTGCACAATATTTTTTGGCGTCAACGAGCCAAAGATTTGTACCAGTAAAATGCGGCGTTATATCCAAATTTATTGTTGCTATTAGCAAGATATTTAGCGTTTGTTTAAATAGTAAAATGATGGGACTATAGTAAACTATAGTGTCAGAGTTGTCGTTTTAACCGATGTCTTCATAACCGAGTCCTACTTATTTAAAGCAAGATGATTCCTATTATTTATTCCCGCTGGATGTTACAAAATTCACTATCTTTTAGTAATCGTTACATAAAAATTTACAACATAAAAAAAACCATTATAAGTTAATTGAAAACGTGTTATTTGAAGAGATAAAAAGTAAGTCGTCTACACGTGGTCTTATTATACCAAAATATCGCACCTATATTTACAAAAAAAAATCGGTAGATAAAGCACACATAAAAATATCTAATCGTAAAACATCAGTATCAAGTGCAATTTATGTAATATCAATAAACATTAGCTTATCATCACAGCAGAACCCCTGAGCGGATGATCAAAGATTGAGTTGTGGAAATTATATTTTATATACTATTTTTACTAATTGATTAATTAAAATAAATATAAATAATTCATATGTTACTGCATTCCCCAAAATGAGAAGAAGATGTAGTTATGATTCTACCACATGACGTAAGCTATCCTTTTAATAAGATAAACCTTAAGATCATAGTAATAGTAACATGCAGCGGGAGAAAATGGTAAAAATCTTCTCCATTGCAACTAAATGAGTACGACATCTCAAAAATGGTTATCAATGGGATAAAGACCTTAGTGTTATCATACCATAAATAAATAATACTGATTTGTGAAATTTTTTATAACAATGTTTTTCTTTCGAGCATCCTAAGCGCGTATAGCCGTCGACGATCGCAGACGTCTGGTTGCGTCTCCCATAATAATGATAAGAAGTAGTAAATATAGCAGTCCCACGGTTTTTAAATAATTTGGATTCCTTTAATTTTTTTAAAAACTTAGGACCCCTATTTAGTTTTATTGGCAGCTACAAAATTATACGTTTATAGGGACTATTTTAGGGGGAAAACTTAAAGCCTATCAGGAAACGGAAAAAGTTTTCGAGACTCAATTCCGGCGTCGGACCAACTGTTTACATATCTACAAGTTTGTGGTCGGTGCGCGAGTCCAACTCACAGAATTTTATACCCAAATAACCTGAAACAACTGTGGCGACCCGCCTGTCTCGTGCCACTTCGCGGCACACACCCTACAGGTCTCGAGATGTCTAAGGCAGAGAGCACGTCGTCAACCTTACTGATGAGTCCAGGCGTGCTCTCAGGACGAAACATCTTTTCTCACTTTTCAGTGGACAACGAGATATCTACATTGGTGACCACGACAACTAACAAAAAAAGCGGCTTCCTGCATCTCGGCATCCTCCACGCTGGATACACGCAAACGTTGCTAACCCTACAAACGCAACTCGCTCAAACTTCTCGCATTGCATCTCGACGTTTCGACGACTCGACGACCACGACAACATGCCCCGTGTCTCTCAAAGAAGAGCGTGGAGAATTCGGAGATCCACAACGGCTTCTGAACTTCGCCCTTTTCGCTTCCCGCTTCGACATCTTCGGTAACGTCTCTCCTCCGTCGCCTTCGTCGAAACTGGGCAGGAAATCTTGTAGCAACCCGCCTGTCTCGTGCCAGTTCGCACCACACACCCACAGGTCTCCAAATGTCTAAGACAGATAGCACGTCGTCAAACTTACTGATGAGTCCAGATGTGATCTCGGAACGAAACATCTTTTCTCACTTTTCAGTAGACAACGAGATATTTACATTGGTGACCTCGACAACGAACAAAAAACGCGGCTTTCCTACTATCCACGCATCCTCCACGCTAGGTACACGCAAACGCTGCTAAGCCTACAAACGCAACTCGCTCAAACTTGTCGCATCTCGCATTGCGTCTCGACGACTCGACGACCATGGCAACACCTCCCGCGTCTCTCAAAGAAAAGCGTGAAGAATTCGGAGATCCATGACGGCTTCTCAACTTTGCCCTTCTCGCTTTCCGCATCGACATCTTCGGTATCGTCTCTCCTCCGACGCCTTCGTCGAAACTGGGCAGGAAATCCTTTAGCAACCCGCCTGTATCGTGCCAGTTCACGCCACGCAACCCACAGGTCTCCAGATATCTAAGGCAGAGCACGTCATCAGTCTTATGGATGAGTTCAGGCGTGCTCTCAGGACGAAACATCTTTTCTCACTTTTCAGTAGACAACGTGATATCTACATTGGCAACCTCGACAACGAACAAAAAACGCGGCTTCTCTACTATCTCTGCATCCTCCACGCTAGATACACGCAAGCAGTGCTAATTCCGCAAACGCAACTCGCTTAAACTTCTCACAATTCGCATGGCAGAATTCGAAGATCCATGACGGCTTGTCAACTTTGCCCTTCTCGCTCTCCAACTCAACATCTTCGGTATCGTCTCTCCTCCATCGCCCTCGTCGAAAGTGGGCAGGGAATTCTACAGCGACCAGCCTGTCCCGTGCCAGTTCGCGCCACACACCCCACAGATCTCCAGATGTCTAAGGCAGATAGCACGTCGTCAGCGTTACTGATGGGTCCATGTGTGCTCTCGGGACGAAACATCTTTTCTCAATTTTCAGTACACAACGAGATATATACACAACAAAATCTTTGGAGCAATAGCCACCTGGATATAAACTCTAATAATCGGCTGTTTCTGAATAATGACAATTATAAAATTCCATTATTTGTAATCACGATACCTAATAATTTTAAAATTTAAAAATTCCAAATTAGCCGAAAACGTTTGGAATTTTCTTCTTCTTCTTCTTCTTCTTCCTTCTTCCACTTAAGGTTGAGCCTGTTCTTCATGGATGATGTCTGTTGAGCGTGCAAATTATCGCTCCATCGCGTTCGTCTCAGGTGTCCTTGACTTCTTCTGCCTAAGAGCGACTTATCTCTGAAATGTCCCATTTTTTATATGTGTGCATTTCCTTCTCTTTACATAGTCACCTTATATTTTCACGTGTTTGTGCGCCATAGAGGGTTTCCCAGTAATTCAATCAAAAAGATAAAAAAAAAATTAATAGGTACTTGGATTACACTTTATCATACAATATAATCAATTAATAACCAAAGTATAATTAACCTTCTTTACAGATTATTGATATTGTTAATTATAAAATTCCATTATCTGTAACAATGGCGTCCAATATTTTTAAAATTTAAATGTTCTAAACCACTCGAAAATGTAATTTTAGGGATGAATAACACAGAAAAGGCTCAAAATTATCTTCTTCGGGGACTGAAAAGGGTGTGGAAATAAAAGAAACTTGAGAATTACGCGAGGATTTTTTTGACTCAAAAATATTTTCTAGGAATTTTATGATCACAAAAAACGATGAGCAAAAAACTTAATATATAGGTAATTACACGTTTTCAATGTATTTATCGGAACAAGAGATCAATAATTTTCAGTATATAAGCATCAAAATATCTCCAGACAATCATAATACGAGAATACGTTTAAGCAACAAAATGTCCAAAACCATTTTATTCTTCTTCGCAGTCGTTTGCATTTCTGGTAAGTTTTTAATGACGCTTTTAAGTATAGTATTAAAAAAAAAAGAGTGGCGAGCGTGTAGTAGTGTACATGCGTAAGAAGTGAAACTCTTCTAGATTGTATATTATAGTAGTGTTTTTGAAAATAATTGGTTTAAACTATTGCATTAACTAATTGCTATACACCAGAAAAATACTAAAAAAAAAAAACTTTTGGGTGTTTCATTCCCACCAGCCAGTAATGCTGGTGGGCGGGCAGTCCTTCCGGATTATGCCGGAAGGTAGGGTTTTCAGGAATCGTGAGAATGGGTGGGTGGTGGTTCGGGTGAGAAAGATGAGACGGACGAATGAAGACAGAAGAGAGTGAAAGATTATCTGTGGAATATTACTGCCTCAGCATTTGCCTAAGTGATCCAAGGAAACCACAGAAAAACGTGGGCCAAGGCAGACGGACCCGGAATCGAACCGGCGTCATCCCGAATGCTAAGCAATGGTCTAGACCTCTAGGCCATGCCGCTCGGTAAAAGTACTATATTTCCAGCGGTCGTATGTGGAATATTGGTTTAGTTTTGTTAAAAATACAGTACAGTTGGCGCGATCTGCTGACAATTTGTCGAAACGGAAATTTTCGAATATCGGCTAGCTTCTGAAGCCTGTTAAAATGACTCCTTTTGGATGTATCCACTAGAAGTCACACGTGGCTCATGACTCATCCTAACGTTACACTTTTCGGTTTTATACCCTAGTAAATTTCCTCCCTCCCGTCGATAAAAAAGTTTTACTCCAAAAATTTAAAAGCATTGGAAATTGTCATCGTGATTTACGATTAAAGGATGTATTGCCTAGTACAGGGGTCGGCAACCTTTTTTGGCCGCGGGTCAAAATTAGCCAAAATGCGAGTATTAAAGAGACGTTTGGGTCAGAGATATTTTCGTATTAAAACAGCATTTTNCCTTGTGTTTTCGTTAACGTCAAGGAACAATATTTTTTAAATCTAATTGGGAGAATACAATACTCTGTTTTTGTGTCTTTTTGTCGATGTATTTTAAACACTTTAATTTTGATATTAATAGCTCTACCACTTTTTCCATTCTAAAAAGCATCGCAAGAATCACAAGATATTTTGTAAATGTTTCTTTTTTCTATATGTAAAATTTTGTAGGTACTAAATTTAGATAGAATAGGACTTGATTACATTTACCTCCTACTTTTATTAGAACGTTTATTTATTTCCATAAATCACTGGCTAAACCGATGAAGGTCCTAATGAGCGAGTTTATATAGTATCCAAGAACAGGAAGTGTACATCTACATCTAGTTGGTATTTGCTGCTACTTATGTATTTCATGTGTTAGACTAGACCAGGGGTCGGCAACCTTTTTTGGCCCCGGGTCAAAATCAACCAAAATGCGAGTATTAAAGAGACGTTTGGGTCAGAGATATCGTCATATTAAAACAGCATTTTAGTAAATAATAAGATATATTTTATTAAGAAAATAATTACAAACATAGTTGAATTGATGATGATGATAAACTTTCTCTACGATATCAATGACTCCCCTGATGTTGAACTTGTGACGTCAATTTAGTCAAGTCTGGTTCATAGTCGTCTTAAGTCGAACACAAGCATCTGAATTTTCAATAGTTAACCTGCTCCTGTTTTTGTTTAAAATAAATTTCATTTATGAAAATATTTGCTCACATTTATAAGTGGACCCGCATGTGGACAAAACGGCAAAGCCAATTTTTTTTAATGATAAAAACCTAGTAGGAAGTGATGGCCAACATGTTGATATCATGAGAAAATAATCATCTTCTGTATTTTCCAAATCGTTCCACAATTTCTTGAATTTATCCGTCCATAATGTTGAACTTTTAAAATCAATCATTTCTAAATTAAAATTGTCAATTCTTAGATATTCAAAATACTGCAAATTTATAACTAAAGTGGGTCACTTGAAATTACCTATTGGGTCACTACGTGACCCACGGGTCATAGGTTGCCGACCCCTGGTCTAGTACCTTTTTTACCGTAATGCAAAATTAAAAAATGGCTTTTTCTTCAGTTCTTAAAACACGTCGTACTTTTTCAGTGTTGCTTATATGTTTTTGTTTTTTCTTCATTTTTAGAGTTCCGTGCGTCCGAATGAAAAACGGAACCTTTATAGGATCACTCGTGTGTCTGTCTGTCCGAATGTCAGTTAATTTGCTTCCGGTTCTACTGAACCGATTAAGTTGAAATTTAGTACACGTGTTAATTTATGTGACCCAAACGCGGACGCATAATATAAATAAATTAATTTTGTACAGGGGATCATTTTTGGGGGGGGGGCAAT
>NW_020438911.1:765554-779702 GCF_000699045.2 Agrilus planipennis | reverse complement strand
TGTGACATATCAAATGAAAGGGCTTGTTATAGAGGTCTCAAGTATATATTTTTTATAATTTTAAAATAAATAGTTTAAAGGTTACTTAAGAAAATAGATGAAAATTCACCTTTCGCCCTCCTCCCCCTTATATTTAATTAATAAGAACTTCACGGTCTGAATACAACCTGGTAAATCTTTCAACTAAACAATATTGTGTAATTTGAATGTATGGAAGAACAAGTGTTCGTTATTAACTCAGAGACCATTGATAAAATGTTTGACAAGAATGAAAAGAAAAGCAAAACACATAAAACTGAAGAATTAAAGAAGAAATATTAAAGAAACAAAAAAAAAAGATTTGACAATTTATAATATAAATTTCGACTGCCATAAAATTATAACGATTAGCTCGCAGTAAGCACCTCTGTCCTTAATTTCAAATCATTTTATCTTTTCTCATCTACCTTCAACAAACGTGCATTTAAATGACATGATTTCAAATTTTGCAAGGGGTTAAATGTTAATTTTTTCTTTTAGGTATCCTTGCCAGAGCCAACTTGAATGCAGCTAGTAATCGTAAGTAATTTTTATTTATTATTTATTACCTCTTACTCCGTGACTTCGCCCACGTGAAGAAAAATTAAAAGAAATTAGACCAAATCATTTCTTACAACCTCCTCTTAATGTCTTGAGTTTGCAAGTTTCCTATCAACCAAGATTACTCCGCATGCACAAACAGATTGACAAAACGGATCGTTTATGCCTTACTATCATACAAATAGGCAAATGACTCCAAAAAGTTGCAGATATTTCAATTTAATTGACAGACATTTTATTTTATTAATAGAAACCACAAAGCGGTCAAAGGTCATCCAGACAAATTCAGTAATTTTGTTTTGCGTAACAACTTTCAAAGTAGTTTAGGTATAAATAAATTATTTATATATTTCTGTTGATAATAATGGAAATACAAACTCAAACAAGAACTCAGCATGCCCTACCACGGCGTAAAAGAGCATTAAAGATAAAATAAAACTAAAAAATCAAAGTTTAGTCAAAGCAGCAATTTCATTTTAATGAAAATTTTCCACTATTTTGAATTTTCTGTATTCATTCCCAAACCAAGAGCATATTCAGGTGATATACGAGGGTGGATTGATAAGTTTCCGGCCTAACCAAGAGATGACGCCACTAGGCCTACCTTGAGGTGACATTCTATAGTACCATCCTTGGATAGCTTGTAGCTATAGTTTCAGCCCGATCTCCTTGCTAGTGTAGGTTTGACAGCACGCTGAACAAGACGCCTCTGTGGTTTTCGTAAAAATGGAAAAGCAGGAAAATCGTGCTGTCATCAAATACTTTTATTTGAAGGGGTTAACGCCGAAGGAAATTAAAAAAGAGATGGACTCAACACTGGGGACATCCTCCCCGTCATATTCAACCGTTAAGCAGTGGGTTTCCGAGTTTAAAAAGGGTCGTGTGAGCACCTCTGATGGGCCTCGCTCAGGACGCCCCGTTGAGGTCACAACTCCAGATATGATCGAAAAAATTCATCAAATAGTGCTGGGAGACCGCAGATTGAAAGTGCGTGAGATAGCTGAGACCTGTAAGATGTCATATGAACGTGTGCAACATATTTTGCACCAACATTTGCATATGGAAAAGCTCTGTGCAAGATGGGTGCCGCGTTTGCTAACAGTCGACCAAAAATTGATTCGAAAAAACATTTCTACCGCAAATTTGTCATTGTATAAGCGTAATCCAAGCGAATTTTTGCGTCGATTCGTAACCGTTGACGAAACGTGGGTCCACCACTACACTCCTGAAACCAAAGAACAGTCTAAACAGTGGATTGGACCAGGGGAACCAACTCCAAAGAAGGCAAAAACAATTTTTTCGGCGAACAAGGTTATGGCTACTGTTTTTTGGGATGCAAGAGGTATTATATACATTGATTACCTTGCAAAGGGTAATACTATCACTGGTCAATACTACGCAGACTTATTGCAACGTTTGAGCCACGAGGTGAAAATTAAACGACCTCATCTGGCGAAGAAAAAAATCTTGTTTCATCACGATAACGCACCAGCGCACACGTCAATCGTTGCGACGGCTAAAATCAACGATCTAAAGTTTGAATTGATGCCGCACCCTCCTTACTCTCCAGACCTAGCCCCGAGTGACTATTTTCTGTTCCCTAATCTCAAAAAATGGCTTGGCGGTAAGAGATTTGCGGACAATGAAGAAGTAATCGAAGCTGTAAATGGTTATTTTGAGGAGCTTGACGAATCAGTCTATAGAGATGGCATTAATAGACTGGAACACCGCTATGAGAAATGTATCAGCCTTGGAGGAGATTATGTTGAGAAATAAAAAAAAAAAATTTTTAAAAACCTTGTTTTTCTTGGTCAGGCCGGAAACTTATCAATCCACCCTCGTATATAACAGCTGCAAGTCTGTTCTCAACTTTTTTCGTTATAATAACGATGTCGTTATGTTGCTAGCACTGGCTATTGTTTTCCCCTGATTCATAATAGCGAGTACTAGCAGGTTAACGACATAGTTATTGCAATATAATGAAACTTAATACTCTTTCTTAAACAATACTGTTTAATGAAAATAATTATTAAGATAAACCGTTGTAATGAATGCCTACATTTATTCCATTTTCAGTGAAACTTGCAATTCCCAAAGATGACGTTTCCAATGAGGATCACACTGTACCCGGCGGAAACGGTGGTGATCCAATCCACAATGGTAAGAAAAATTAAAAATTATCAAAAATTAATAATGGCAGAGATTGTATTTACAAGAAAATTTTACACCAAATGGTATAAAGCAACTTGATTTGAATATTTTCGGCTAGGACTCCGTTAGATTTTATGGTAGAAATTAATGAGCACTTTTTTAGGAATTTAATTTAAAAACGNAGATTCAAAATCACAACCCACGTCTGATTGTTTCTATAAATAACTTATCAAATAAAAAAAAAACGTTTAATGAAAATAACGATTTAGATTCGGAAAGCATTGATAAAAATTTACGTTATAATGCCAATGACTTATTTTTTTTAACGAAACATAATACTCTACCCTAAACAATATTGTTTTATGAAAGTAACTGTTTAGATAAGCCATTGTAATAAATGCCTATAATTTATTCCGTTTTCAGCTAAACTTGCAATCCCCAAGGATGACGTTTCCAATGAAGATCACACAGTACCTGGCGGAAACGGTGGTGATCCGATCCACAATGGTAAGAAAAATGAAAAATTATCAAAAATTAATAATGGCAGAGATTGTATTTACAAGAAAATTTTACACCAAATGGTATAAAGCAACTTGATTTGAATATTTTCGGCTAGGACTCCGTTAGATTTTATGGTAGAAATTAATGAGCACTTTTTTAGGAATTTAATTTAAAAACGGATTAGTTGAATCTTATAATTTTATATTTCTATTTTACATATGAAGCAATATTTTTACTGTAGGCATTTTATTTTTACTTACTTAGCATAATTTGGTGAATGTTTTTACTCAACCATTTATTGAACTTATACTACCTGTTTTATTAATTATTTCTTTTTCAAAAGATGATGCACCCATTGATGATAATACGAACTAATGGATGCCGTGCTGATGGAATCTAGTAGATTCAAAATCACAACCCACGTCTGATTGTTTCTATAAATAACTTATCAAATAAAAAAACGTTTAATGAAAATAACGATTTAAATTCGGAAAGCATCGATAAACATTTACGTTATAATATAACATATAACTTATTCTGTTTTCAGCTAAACTCCCATTCGCTAAAGTGTTTGCTAAGGATGTTGATGTTTCCAGTCAAGATCACACAGTACCTGGCGGAAACGGTGGTGATCCCATTCACAACGGTAAGAAAAATTAAAAACGATCAAAAATTAAGAATGACAGGGATTTACGTATCATGTTCGGCCATCACGTCTTTTTTATGCTATTTGTTTTTTTTTTTGGTGCATATGCTAGGGTCATGTGCCGAATTCGCCTCTTTGTCGAAACACAATCAAAACTGAATGAGTAGTCGGCGAAAATAGTTCCTTGCTTGGACCTCGTTTCCACAGCAGCAATCTGCCTCACTGAGCATGACACTGATGGAATATCTTTTGCAGTTATTAATTTAGTTTTTTTCCCTAAAACACCATTAGGTGTAGGTACCTACCCAGTTTATAAAAACCATTTTCTTCAGATATCTGAAATATCATGTGCTTTTTTTGCCTTTTTCTCTGTATACGTCTATTTGCTTTACGGGTAGCAATAGAGAAAATAGTAGAAAATAAAAAGATTTTGATAATGGTAAATGGTACAAAATATTATTTTAATTAAAAATGTACGGATAAGATACAGAGATAGAAGAGTGATATATAGTCTGTATAGAGAACAAAAACTTGAGCAATAACGTAGAGATGTAAATATTAAGAAGGGAGTCAGATAAAGATGTCACACTGTCACCACTACTTTTTAGTCCAGATACAGAAGACGTCATAAGCATCATTAAGGATAGGGCAACTTTAGGAATAGCTACACAGAGGTAAAATATTATTAGGCTTAGATTTGCAAGTGATATAGTAATACTAGCATCGAGCAGGAGTTACAGTTAGCCTTAAATAGAATGGAAACGGTATTGACAAAACAATTTGGTATGAAAATAAATAAAAGTAAAACAAAACAATTGATATCCAAAGGAAGAAAAAGTAGGGAAAGATTGAACATAAAGATAGGGGCAAAAAATTAGAAAGAAGCAGCTAATTTTCGATATCTGGGAAATCGGATAATTCGGGATGCAAGAAGCAATAGAAATAGAAAACAAAGGAAAGCACAGGATCTAGTCGGCTTAATAGAAATTAGTCACTGCTATGCTTACGAACGGTTAATGCAGCAGTGAGTCAGGCGGGAAATAAGAAGTTAGAAATATTCCAGATTTAGTGTTAAGAACGAAAACTGAGGATATCGTGGATGGAGTAGGTTAGAAATGAGCAGGTATTAGAAAAAGTAGGAGACCTGAGGGCACTATGGAAATCAATAAAAAGTAGGCTTGATAGGTTGGTAGGACACCTCCTCAAGCACAAAGGTCTGGTTGGATACGGGTAGATCCAGATAAGATTACTGTCTACAAATGGTTAAGGATGTAGGATATTCCAGTTTTAGAGAAATGCGTAGATTAACTGAGAATAGGAAAGAGCAGACGTATGTGTTCAACCAGTCTTAAGACTTACAACACTCTGAAGAAGATGATGATGATATAAATTATCTAACAGGTTCAATCGCAACTGACGACTGACGGTTTAGACAAATTACTGATCTTTACTGAATAAAATATCATTAACTGAAAATAACTTTTTGGATTCGATCGGATAAGATTGAAAAACATTTTTTATAGTACCCATTTATTACGTTTGTTTCAGCTAATTTGCCAGCTGATGGTGGAAACGTTGCCTCTCAAAATCGTACAAACCCCGGCGGTAGCAATCCTATCCACAACCGTAAGTTTAAGTTAAATTAAAAATTAACAAAATTAAAAAGACAAGGATTGTAGTATTCGTAATGAAGTTTTACACTAAACAACGTAAAAAGAATTAGTTGTATTATATATTGATATTCGATTTATCGTCGTAGAGGTCTCCTTCAGACTTTCTGGGAGAGATTTATTAGAATTTTAGTGGCTGAGTATAGCCTGTAACCAATAATCCAGTTTGCAAACAATCAGAAAAGTCTAAAACTTTTTGGATTCGGTCGGATCAAATTGGAAAACATTTTTATAGTACCTATTTATTACGTTTGTTTCAGCTAATCTGCCAGCTGATGGTGGAAACATTGCCTCTCAAAATCGTACAAACCCCGGCGGTAGCAATCCTATCCACAACCGTAAGTTTAATTAAAATTAAAAATTAACAAAATTAAAAAGACAAGAATTCTAATATTTGCAATGAAATTTTGCACTAAACGACATAAAGAGAATTAATTGTATTATATATTGATATTCGATTTATCGTCGTAGAGGTCTCCTTCAGACTTTCTGGGAGAGATTTATTAGAATTCTAATGGCTGAATATAGCCTGTAGCCAATAATCCAGTTTGCAAACAATCAGAAAAGTCTAAAACTTTTTGGATTCGATCGGATCAAATTGGAAAACATTTTTATAGNCGTCTCATCTTTCTCACCCGAACCACCACCCACGCATTCCCACGATTCCTGAAAGCAGGCTGAAGAGGGCCTTCCGCCCTACCTTCCGGCATAGCCCGGAGGGACTGCCCGCCCACCAAAATTACTGGTGGGAATGAAACACCCAAAAGTTTTTTTTTTCCATTCTGTAAGGCTTGCCCGTTTGGAATTTTAAGGTGTGAAATAAACAGGTTAAAAAATATAGTTATTCGATTAAAAAAACAAAAAAAAATAAAAATGGTTTCTGTTAATTTTACGTAGCACATTCTCTAGAGAAACCTATGATGACAAGAAGTTCCATTGTTTGTTATCATGGCGCCCAATCTTACTAAAATGCAAATCGCTCGAAAGTACATGGAGTTTTAGAGGGTATGAAACCCACATGAACCTCACACTTACCTTTTTCAGGGGCTGAAATAAAAAACTAAAGAAAATGTACCCTATGCGGGGATTTCTTTGATTCAAAATGCTTTCTAGGATTTTTATGACGACAAAAAAGTGAAAAACAAACTTAATAGATAGGTACTTACCCTTTATCGGGAAACACAATCAATAAGCAATTAAACTAAAATTAGTTTATTTTTCAGTATATTTATCTAAACAATTGTTCAAAATTTTTCTGTATATAAGCATCAGAAGGTTTAAAGATATTCATTAAACGAGAATACGTTTAAGCAACAAAATGTCCAAAACCATTTTATTTTTCTTCGCAATCGTTTGTATTTTTGGTAAGTCTTAGTGATCCTTTTATGTTCTGAATATAAGAAGAGTGGTATAAGAAAAAAATTGAAAAGTATTAGAAATTCTCATTCTAATTTACGAATAAAAAATATATTTCATATCATTTTTAGACCTTCAGAAGACCTAGTGGATGACGTAAATGATATTATGTCTGAAAATTTTCAGCAAGATGAAGCCAATGGTGAATTCTTTGACCAACTCCTGCGAGCCGAATTTTTAGGAAAAACTCAAGGAAAATGTAACAGGGAATTTTCTGAATGCACCGTATCGGTAGTTTCATTGTTTACAAAATTATTTTTCACAAACTGACATACAAATAAAAANTTTGGATTCGATCGGATCAAATTGGAAAACATTTTTATAGTACCTATTTATTACGTTTGTTTCAGCTAATTTGCCAGCTGATGGTGGAAACATTGCCTCTCAAAATCGTACAAACCCCGGCGGTAGCAATCCTATCCACAACCGTAAGTTTAATTAAAATAAAAAATTAACAAAATTAAAAAGACAAGGATTCTAATATTTGTAATGAAATTTTGCACTAAACGACATAAAAAGAATTAATTGTATTGTATATTGATATTTTATTTATCGTAGTAGAGATCTCCTTCAGACTTCCTGGGAGAGATTTATTACAATTTTAATGGCTGAGTATAGCCTGTAACTAGTAATCCAGTTTGCAAACAATCAGAAAATTCTAAAACTTTTTGGATTCGATTGGATAACACTGAAAAACGTTTTTTATAGTACTTATTTGTTACGTTTGTTTCAGCCTATCCATAACCGTAAGTTAAATTAAAAATTAACACAAATTAAAAAGACAAGTGTTTTAATATTTGCAATGAAGTTTTACACTAAGCGGCATAAAAAGAATTACTTGCATTGTATATTGATATTCGATTTATCGTCGTAGAGGTCCCCTTCTGACTTTCTGGGAGAAGTTTGTTAGAATTTTGCTGGCTGAGTGTAGCGTAAACCAATAATCCAATTTGCAAAGAATCAGAATAGTCAGTAAAATATTATTAGGCTTAGATTTGCAAGTGATATANGAGAAAAAACTTAATAGGTAGGTACTTACACTTTATCAGGCAACACAATCAATAAGCAATTAAACTAAAATTTTTTTATTTTTCCGTATATTTATCTAAACAGTTGTTAGTATACGTATAAGCATCAGAAGATTTGGAGGTATTGATAAAACAAAAAACCGTTGTATTTTGTACTGTTTAGATCATAATTTTAAATATATTTTCCTTCAGCTTTATTCATATACTAATTATTAATTTTCCATTTTCATCAAAATCGTTCCTATATATACATGTACATCTGCATTTGTAAAATTTGAGTAAATAATCTATTAAAAGAGATTCGATTGTTAGTAGGTAGGATGAGTGTATATGCTACACACATAGAATCCTTTCTCTTATACTTAGAATTGTTAAATGAAGATTAAATAACGAAGGTATTAGTTCAACGTTCATAATAGTTATCGTCTGTTCTGTTTTCAGCTTAAATCATCATCTCTGATGTCAGCGTGGAATAGAGTACACAAATAAATAGCACTGTTACATTGATATTTAAGTTCAACAGCTGTAATGTATTATAGTTACTTAACTAAAATAAAGGTCTTTAGCTTTTACACTAGAATCGAATTATTTCCGACCTCCATATAATAAAGATTAGTATCAATAAGAAAAGATGTTGGACATAACCTCTAATGATCGGCTATTCCAAAATAATGAAAATTATAAACCATGACACTCAATTGTTTTAATATTTAAAAATTGAGAGTGAAAATAAAATGCTCAAAAGGGTCTACTCTATGACGATNTTTGTTCTGTTTTCAGCTGATATCATTTTCTCTGATGATGGCTACGATGAAAACCATATCTATGTGGGTCCAGTAACATATAGTTATTAAATATGAGTGTATTAAGTAGGGTATACAAATATATAATAGAATTACATTGGTGTTTTAATTCAACGACTGTAATGGGTTGTAGTTGGTGACAAACATAAAAGCCTTTAGCTTTTAACAGTAAATACTAGAAACGAATTATTTCCGAGCTCCATAAATTAAACCTGAAAGGCTGAGTATCCAGAAAGGGTAGGGCTTTTTAGAAAATACTACAAATGGCACAGTGAGCGCCATCTGTAGTACTATGCTACATTTTAGGATTACGTATACTCTAACAAGGTCCACTTGTGTGGATATCTACTTGCTGAAAACGAATCCTGGCGTAGCCAACCTCAACGTGATAGGCACGTTAGCTTAATCGAATAAAATAATTCGAAGTGGTCTATATTCTGTCGAAACTACAGATGGCGCTCACCGTGCCATTTGTAGTATTTTCTAAATCGCACTGTTAAGACAGCAGGTAAAAGGTTGGTCTGTATTGTGTCGGGCTGCCTGCAACGCGCTGATGAGATACAAAAGATCGAAATCGCGATCCGCATCTGGCAGTTTCGACAGAATACAGACCACTTCGAATTATTTTAAGGGTGGGGCTGTTTGTAAATTCAATAAAATAAGCACAAGTCAGAAAAAGAGATCTTTTTTGTTAATTTCTAGACAAAGTTTTGAAAAATTAAGTGCCAAAGATGATGTCCAAAAGTTGACACTCGCGCTGCTAGCACTCCTCCAACCGGCAACGGCGACCGTTTCGGTGTGGATATTGTGCTTTAATTGCAGTTGAGATCGTGGATTGTTTACATACATTTAAAGTATCTCTATAAAAAATGAATTAATTGACTGGTCTTCTTAAAGTAGTATACAAAATATACTTAACTTAGTCTCTTTATATTTTCACATCTTTCTTTGTCGTACAGGGTTTTCCCAGTAATTCTGCGATATATTTTCATTTCTGCTGCTGTTAATATTCTTTTTGTTTCAGACGTGTCAGGTATCGTGTCAGCCGTAGGTCATAATCGGTCTTATGGAGCTTTTATATATTCTTGTTTTTGTGTTTATGTTTAGAAAAAACGTAACTTTTGGGTATTTTATTTCCACCAGTCACTAATGCTGGTGGGTGGGCAATTTATCCGGGCTACGCCGGAAGGTAGGGAAGAAGACCCTCTTCAGCTTCCTTTCAAGAATTGTGGAAATGGGTGAGAGATGGTTCGGGTGAGAAAGATAAGACGGATGAAATGAAGACAAAGGAGAATGGAAGATTATCTGTGAAATATTACTGTTCCAGTATTTGCCTAAATGATCCAAGAAAACCACAGATAAACTTGGACCAAGGCAGACAGACCTGGAATCGAACCGGCGTCCTCCCGAATGCTAAGTTAAATCTAAATCTAAACCTCTATACCATGCTGCTAGATGATGTTTAGGTGTTTATTCCTTCATAAGGTGGCGTTTAAGCAAATTATACTTTTGCAAGCGTTTATAACTTGTTCATTCTCGATATCTCCGAAACATGATAGTTTTACTCTCACGTACTTGAATGTCATTTATTGTTCCATAATATTGTGCTTCACTTCCAGCTTACATCGAAGTGATTCTTTCACAGTTGTCATGATTTAATTGTTGGAGTGGGCATGGTCATATTGAATTGCTTTGCTGTACTGTCGAAGAGCTGCAGGTTTCTCCGTAGATCGTTCTCATTGAATTGGTGATTGCTGATAGTGTAACCCCTGCCCGTTTGAAATTTAAAAGTATGAAATAAGTAACTTAAAATAATATATCCTACATGGATTCCATTGACTTAGAAATGTTTTCTAGTGATTTTTCTTCAAAAATACTGATGATGATTGATGACAAAAAAAATGAAAAACAAACTTAATAGGTACTTGAATTACACTTTATCAGACAAGTACAATTAATCTACTCTATACAATGCAGGTATTATTAATTATAAAATTCCATTATTTGTAACAATGGTGATTCATTTTTATAAAATTTGAAAACTTACCTGGAAACGTTTGCAATTTTAGAGGGTTGAAATAAAAAGCTTAAAAGCACATCATAGGAGAATTCCATCGGCCTAAAAATATTTTCTAGTATTTTTACGCAGCACATTTTCCATAGATACCTCTGATGACAACAAAAAATCATCATCAGAAGGTCGTCAGCCCTAACACTGGTTGAACACGTACCTCCACTCTTTCCTATCCTGAGCAAAACTTCGCATTTCCCTAAAACTAGAACAACCCACATCCTTAACTATTTGTGAACAGTAATCTAATCTAGCTCTACCTGTACACCTTTTAACTCCTGTTTCTGCCTCTAGTATGTCTCTGATCAGACCTTCATGCCTGAGATAGCGTCCTACCAGCCTATTTTGCCTATTTCTTATTGACTTCTATGCAGTCCTCTGTTCTCCTATTCTTTTTAATACCTCATCATTTCTAACCTTTTCCATGCACGTTATCGTCATCATCTGCCTATAACACTACATTTCGAAGGCTTCTAACCTTTTCTTTTCCGCCGTTATTAAATATTCTTTCCACCTATCTGCTTTTTCCTCATTTTCTATCAAAATGACCCCTGCCTCGTTTCTTATATTATTACTACTATACCCTACATCTCTAAAATTCCTTTTAATTATATTTTACGCCTCATCGGTTTTACCTACTTCAAACTTTCCTTCTACCTCTTTACATATCCTATCAATCCACTGTTCCTTAGCTGCCCTACACTCCCTAATTATTTCTCACTTTATAGCCTTATGTCTATTTTACCCTTCTTCGTCTGTCCTGTTTTGGTATTTCCGCCTTTTTTCTATTAATCCTAAAATCTCATTTGTTATCCAGGGTTTCCTACTTTCGTTTCCTTTATGACCTGGTACCTATATCTGTAGCTACTGACTTTAGGTATGTCTTAATGCATCACAGTCCATTCTGTCTCTATGCCCCTGTTATTCGTTTCTCCCACCGCCTTTAGTATTTCCTATATTCTTTTACTTAGCCTTTCAGGCGCTTCGTTAAATTTTAGCTTTTCTAAGAAAAGACGTCTCCTACCTTCCATTTTTTTCGGAATTTTCAATTTAATATTTGTCTTCATAACTACTAAGTTATGAACGTTATCTATATCTGCTCCTGGATAACTCCTACAGTCCTTCACTTAATTTTTAAATCGTTGCCTAACAAATATGTAATCTAACTTATATCTCCCTATATCACCTGGCATCTTCCACGTATAGCGCCTCCTAACGTGATGGTTAAATAAAGTATTCGCGACGATTATGTTTTGTTTGTCGCAAAATTCTATGAGCCTATCTCCCTATCATTTCTATTACCTAATCCAAAAGAACCTGCTATTGCGCCCACTTTACCCTCACCTATTACTGCGTTGAGGTCTTCTACAACTATTAGGTTTTACTGTCGTTTCACTAAATTTAACACGTCTTCTATATCTCTTTAAGAACCCCGTTATGGATGAACCTATGGTGAGGCTTCCTAAATCATTGAAACTCGCAAGCCGATCCACCCACTCTAATTTGTGCAAGAGTTTCGTCAAGGTTCAAGTCCCGTCGGAACAAAAAATGAAAAAAAGTTTAATAACTACCTCAATTAGACTTTATCGGACAAAACAACCAATAAACAACCAATTTATTATTAACCTACTCTACAGTTTATTGATCTTTTTAATTATAAAAATCCACTCTTACAACAATGGTATGTCTTTTTGTCGTCTCAGCCGTGTAGCTCATGATCGGTCTTATGGTGCTTTTATATACTCTTGTTTTTGTGTTTATGTTAAGAAAAAACTAATGCTGGTCCCTCCGGACTACGCCGGAAGGTAGGGCGGAAAGCCCTCTTCAGCCTCCTTTCAGGAATGGTGGGGATGGGTGGAGGAAGGTGAAATGAACGAAATGAAGACAGAAGAGAATGAAAGAGTATCTGTGGAATATTACTGCCTCAGCATTTGTCTAAGTCAGTGATTTCCAACCGGTGGTTCGCGAACCCCTGAGGGTTCGCAGTGTTTGCAGAGGGGTTCGCGAAAATAATATTGTAATGGCGGATTTTTTAAAACGTCAATCTATGATAAATTTCAATATTTTCATTTCTTTTTTCCTTATCTGTTTTTCAAAATTACTTCATCAGTATCAAAAATATCAACATTTTATACATTAAAATTTGTTCCTCTTATTCAAGTAATCAAATACTATTCTCTTTCTATTACAAATATTTATTTATTTTTAAAACATTTTATCAATGTGAATAGTATCATGTTCTGCTTTATATTTAAAATCATTGCAGCAATTTTCCCTTCTATGTGATATTGTTTTTATAATACAATTGGAAATAAATATCAAATTAAGGCAATATACTACATCTACATCATTTTAGTCTTTTTAATGTTTTGTGGGAACACTCGGTATAGCAATAAACAATTCAAATGTGTAATAATTAAAGTTCATCTTTTCTGCCGACTTAGTAAAATCGCGGTACAGCGCGACTAACTAGGTCATAGACATTTACACACACATATGTAAACTGCTGAAGTAACTATTGCCATTAAACCAATGTAAATAATTATTATATAAATAGCGTGTAAATAATTGAATAAATCAGTCTAACACCAGGCTCACTTTAATTTGGATGCTGCAATAGTGTCAACCCTTAGATGCTGCAATAGTGTCAACCATCAGATGCTGCGATAGTATCAGAACTCATCATAGATGCAGAAATGTGTCCAAGGCTATTATAAAATCGGTTCTTCTCAGAACCACAATTTTTGATAGTCACATCTCATACGATTACAGTTTTATTTAAATGTTTCACGATTAATATAATCAATTATCTTGCAATATGAAAAATATTCTGTCAAATTTCTTTTTTTTAATTTAGAAATTCGAAAAAGGTTGTTAAAAGTGTATGTTTGGAGCACGGCATTGTACGGGGTGCGAAACATGGACAGTGGGCGCGGCGGAGACGAAAAGGTTAGAAGCGTTCGAAATATGGTGTTATAGGCGGATGATGACGATATCGTGGGTAGAAAAGGTTAGAAATGAAGAGGTGTTGGAAGTCAAAAAAAATAGGCGAGATAGGTTGGCAGGACACCTTCTTAGGCATGAAGGTCTAGTCAGAGACATATTAGAGGCAGAAACAGGAGTTAGGAGGGGTAGAGGTAGGCCTAGATTAGATTACTGTTCACAAATAGTTAAGGATGTGGGCTGTTCTAGTTTTAGGGAAATGCGAAGTTTAGCTGAGGATAGGAAAGAGTGGAGGTACGTGTCCAACCAGTGTTAGGACTGACGACCTTATGATGATGAT